>NW_006780610.1:2843143-2859482 GCF_000442215.2 Lipotes vexillifer | reverse complement strand
TATATATATATATATATATATATATATATATATATATATACACACACAATTGTCCTTCTGTTGCTTAGCCAGAATTCTCTTGGAATATTCACCCAGAATCCCCTGGGGTTGCCCACCCAGAATCCTGGCTCCTCATTCAGAAAGTAGAACTTTTGGGATACCACCAATCAAAGGCATTTTGAGGGCAAAGGCGTGAAAATCCTAGTTGCTAGGGGAGCTTTTTCTAAGTCCATCGGACAAGGGTCTCCAGCTGTGAAAAGGAGAGTAGAATGAAGACAGCTTTCAGTCCTCGCCACCACCTCCAGCCTGGCGTTTCCCACATAATGGTCACTGGGAGATATTAGCATCTAAATTATTTTAAGGAGATATAATAAGATTCACCCAGCAGGCCATTAATGACAAAAGAGATTATTACTGGAAAAAATCCAAGACCGACTTTGAGCAGAGTTGGTTCATCTAAATGACCCTTTCCCTGCACCTCAGATGATCCTGGCCCCCAGAGATGATTCAGATTTGAAAAAGTAACTGCTGTGGAACATGCTCACGTTTGTGCAAGAAGGTCTTACAGAAGGAATCTCCAGAGAATTAGGGTCAGGAGTGCATAGCAGTGAGATAAATGAGATGTTCCCTGAATCGTAAGAATCCGCTGTGGCAGAATTTACAGGAAGCATTTCCAGTCTCTATATTTGGCAGGCGTCCAGCCAGAGTTGTCAAGTATTAGATTAATTTTAATTCAATGCAAAAAACCACATTAGTGGAGTGTTGCAATTGAGAGTTGAAACATACAAAAGCCAAGAGTCCTTGAAGTGAATCATTCCAAAGCCTGAGCATCATTTCAGGCGTCCATCAAAAAAGGCACATTCTTCAGAGCATTCCCCAGCTATCTGCCACCTTTCAGTCAGACTACTTAGCCAGGTAAATGAGAAACCTGGCAGTGACCTGAAGGGAGGCGGCTGTTGATGAATGTTACTTCACAGGTCCTGGTCACAGGAGTTAAAGTTCAAACTCCTTGATATGGCACTCAAGACCCTCCACGATCTAGCTCCAAATGCCCTTCACAACCTCATCTTTCAGTACAATCTTCATGCGTTGAAGACTGTAGCCACACCAGCCCTTTGATTACTGTTGATAATCTTCCTGCACACTTAATTTCCACTCACAGCCCTGGAAAGGAGCAGCCCAGATACCATGTGTTACCAGGGCAACCCTGTTGTTTAGGGGGAGGGGAGCACCTGACCCAGGGAGGCAGTCCATTGGCTAGCCAACAGCCAATCAGATTTCTCTTGGAAATTTGAACTAAGAGACACAAATGGTAGTTGGTGGGTAGTAGTCTTGAGCCCATGGATGGGGAAAACATTTTAAGGTAGTATGGAATGGTGAACAAGCAAAGAGAGTCACCCCATGGAGAGAAAAACACAAGATGCCACAGGATGGAGATGGAGAGAGGATGGGCCTGGGTTCCTACATCTGTCTTGAGACTCCTCACTGGGCTTTCTTCTCTTGGGGCCTGTGAGGTACCCCTATATCCTGATGAGTTCTTTCTCTTACAAAACATTTGGAGTAAGTGGCTTTCATGGGTTGCTTGAAAATACTCTCACTGGGAATACAAAACAGCAGCCCCCTCGATGCAGGCAGTGCCTGTCATCCCACTGGTCAGCCTGTGCATGTTAACAGGATGGCCCATATGACGGTTTCCCCTGCAAGTCTGCATCCAGGAGTAACCCTCCAGCATCCTTCTGCTAAGCTTGCCTCATCCCAGGCAGGAAGCCCTTTGGGTGATATATTAGTCAGTGTTCTCCAGGAGAACACAACCAATATGATATATATTTATGTATCTCTCATATGTAAAGAGATTTATTTTAAGGAATTGGCTCACATGAGTATGGAGGCTGGCAAGTCCAAAGTCTGCAGGATGGGCTGGCAGTCTGGAGACCCAGGAAGAGCGAGTGTTGCAGTTCAAGTCCAAAGGCCATATGCTATAGAATTTTCTGGAAGCCAATTTTTTGTGCTATTCAGGCCTTCAACTGATTGGATGAGGCCTACCCACATTACGGTGAGCAATCTGCTTTACTCATCGTCCACCAATTTCAATGCTAATCTCATCCAAAAGCACCTCCTACAAACATTCAGAATAATATTTGGCCAAGTATCTGGTCACCATGGTCCAGACAAGCTGTTGTGTGTGGTACGCAGGCCTCTCACTGCTGTGGCGTCTCCCGTTGCAGAGCACAGGCTCCGGAAGCGCAGGCTCAGCGGCCATGGCTCACGGGCCCAGCTGCTCCGCGGCATGTGGGATGTTCCCAGACCAGGGCACGAACCCACGTCCCCTGCATCGGCAGGCGGACTCTCAACCACTGCGCCACCAGGGAAGCCCTGTGGTATCTATTTTTAAATGACCCTGGTCCATGGGATGTAGGCTCTTGTTCACACCCCTCTGGCCTGTGGAAGTTCAGTGTGGCCACAGCCACTTCTGCCAGCCTCTCAGCTGCAAACTGTACTCGAGCCCATGCTGGACGCCACTCCACCGTGTGTCTCAAACTCCAGGAGTAACATAGGCCCTCTTTTCAGGCTTAGGATAAGGATCCACTCAGTGGATGAGGCGGGGGAGGGAAATGGCATAGCACTCCAACAACCTGTTCAGAAAGACAAGTTCTCAATTGGCTTAGAGGCTAAGGCAACTCCAGGAGAGAGAGGACCATGTTGACATCGTCTACACTAGCTCCAGTGAGTTTCCATCTGCTGTGAGACCTCCACCATGCCTCTGCCTTTGCTCACACCCATCCGTCGACCAAGAATCCTCTCTCTTCTCCTTTCTCCAACCCCCATGAAGCCAGCTATTATGTGGGAGAAAGACAGAAAAAAGGCAGTGTTCCTCCACCACGCCTCTGTTGGTTGTGAGCAACCCAGCACTGGCCCCAAGCCTGCATTGCCCACTCCACAAAGCCAAAGCCCTCTGGGTGCCCAGGCCAGGGCTCCTTAGAAGGCAGAGTCTGAAGACCATGTCTCCTTCCTGCAGCAGGCTTCTTGGGGTCTCAGCCCCCACTGACAAGCAGCTTATCAAAGTATTTCTTTATTGTCTCATCCCAAGAGGATTTCTAGAAAATGCCATCTTCTTTATCAGGTTACAGGTCCAATGATGCCCCTTATACAGCTGCCATCTGCCCAGCTGCCCCATGCATAATCCAGCTCTGAGTGCCTGGGAGGGTGAGGGCTGGCCTGACCCAGCTGGACCTCATGGCATCAAGGGGAGCTTGGGGTGACCTCCCCTGAGACCTTGGAACACGAGGAGCAGAAGCCACAGGGGAAGTCGAGGCCCAAGTGCCACCAGAGGAGAATCAGGTAAGCTGTGACTCTAAGAAGGGCTGAGGTAGAGGGTGGGCTGAGCCCAGGGGCCTCTGGTCTCCTGCTTGCAGAGGCAGGAGAGACCTCAGAGATGACCAAGCCCAAGATGCAGGGATCTCTAAAGCCTCCACTTGACCCCACCAGTGACCAGGAAAAGAGAAAGACACTCACGTCTATCGAGACCTACCACGTGCCCTGCACAGGACCAGGTGCTTTACACAAAGCGCCCAACCAGGATTCCCAGCAGCCCTGTGAAGTTGATTCCATTGTTACTGTTTTCCTCATAGGACAGAGTTGAAATTGAGGCTTGGAGAGATTGAATGACTTGCCTATGGCCACTCAGCTGGAGCCAGGGTCCGACTCCAAAGTCCATGCTCTTCTCCATTGCACCCTAAATTTTTAAATTAAACATTTATTAAGCACCTACTGTGTGTTAAGCTTTGCACTGGAAATTTTCACTTGTAGTTATCGTATTCCATCTCCATGGCCACCTGCAAGGTTAGTAGCATTAATCCCTTTTTACGAATGAGGAACCAAGGTCCAGAAAAATCAAGCACTTTGTCCAAGTAGTAAGTGGTAGAGCCAGGATTTGAACCCAGATTTGTTGATCAAGTCCAGCACTCTCTCCATGATTCCAGAGCTGATGGGAAGCAGCTCAGTACCTCACAGCAGACCAGCCTACATACATTGGGGAAACTCCAACAGAAAATTACAAAACACATGGGCCAGCTCAGGTGGGTACTAGCATCCAAGACTTAGAGGAACCCGATGGCGCAGAGATACCCATTTTTAAACCAGCACTCCATATGGGAGCTGGTATTTGGCCACCACGAGGAATACGCTGCTGTTAGAAGGGCAGGCGGAGGCATGAACAAGTCAGCTTCCTTACTAGACCTCATTTACCTCTTCTGTGTAAGAGTGGGGGGACCAGAGTTAGGATGGTAAATAACCAACTAATATACCCCATCCTGTCTTCCCACATCCGTGGAAGACATTGCTAATGAAGCATTGCATCTTTCCTCCCAACACAGCCTCCAAATCTTTCTCAACACAGTATTTCAAGCCATCACTACGGACTATTTGTCTATGAGATTATCTGCCAGCCCTAGATAGGCTCTGTGCTTCCGAGTATAGGTATAAGTCTACAGCATATCCACCTCTGTGCCAGCGAACGGACCCTCCAGCCTCTCTCTTTTACTTACAAGGACAATGGTGATTATACTGGGCCCACCTGGATTATCCAGGATATTCTCCCCATCTCAAAATCTTTAATTTAATCACACCTGCAAAGTCATTTCTGCCATGTAAAGTAAGATATTTACAGGTTCCAGGGATGAGAATGTGGACATCTCTGGGGACTGCTATCCTGCCCACCACATACACCTCATGCGATTGTGTCTAAGGGTCAGATAAAATAAAGCAGGTAAACAGCTTAAACCCAGTGCCTGGCACTTAGTAAGCCCTCAACAAGCATTACCTACTATTACCTTTATTTTCCCCACTCCCACCGCATACCTATTGCAAATAAGTGTTCAATAAATATTAAATATCACTGTGACTGTCATTGTCACTGGGCCTCCCAGCACTGCTGGAGCCAGGGTCTGATTCCAGAGGCCAATGCTCTTCTCCATTGCACCCTAAATTTTTTAATTAAACACTTATTAAGCACCTACCGTGTGTTAAGCTTTACACTGAACACTTTCACTTATAGTTATCTTAGCACTCCTCTACTATGGCATTTCTTGCATTACATTGTACTTAATTTGTTTATGTGTTTCTTCCCCCATCTCTTCAAGGAAAGCAACACAAGGCAGGGCAACACTGGCCTCCCACAGGGCCTGGCATATAGTAGGCTCCCAGGAGATAGTCCAGGAAGGGCAGAGTAACGGCCAGACCCTGCCCCTCTCAGGGGATGGGGTACGGCATTGTGGGGCAGATCCCCGGGCTCTGACTCTCAGGACAAAAGTGGGGGCCACTGTCCAGGCTTCACAGGTGGCCCAAGACTAGCCACTGTCAACCTGCAGGGCTGGGCCGGGGAGGCCGAGCAGTGTGAGCCCCCAACTCCTGCGCCCTGTTAGGATGCCAGTCTCGCGGAGGAAGGTCCCACACCAGCAGTTAACCTGCATGCGCGGGAGCCACACGTGGAGCAGAGCGGGAGCTTGGTCTGCATTTGTTCCTTTGCCCAAATGCACGACTATGTTGTCAGCCGCTGGCCTGGAAAATTTCCATTTAGCAACATCGCTCTCTACTGTTGGGGGAACTAGCCCGGGGAGACACGAGACACCTTTGTTCTCTGAGCACCACTCAGTGTACTCGAAACCAAAGAAGAGCAAAGGTAGAACTCAGGAACCCGCAATATTTTAAGTCTTTCCTCTTGCAATAATAACAGGGGTGTGGGCAGGGTAACATACTGAGTGGTTAAGACTCGGTATTCTCCCTTTGACCTCCTTGAACTTGTGCCATGAAGGCGGCCAGGCCCTTCAGTGCCTCCTTTCCTTGGGGAGGTTTGTTTGATGACAAGAGGTCCAGAAAGGGGGCAGAGGTTGCCTGCGAAACAATTCCCTTCCCGGCTTTCGTTTCTTAAACCCTGAACTCTTTGAAGAAGGGGTCTGTAATTCTCTCCCTGCCCACGTTTTCCAGACTCATCTCTCTCCCGTTCCCCCACCCTAAGTATGCACATGCACGCGTGCATGCACTCGCACACACTCAGACACAAGTGCATGTACACATACATGTGTGCACAGCCACAAGTGTGTATGCATGTACACACATGCACCCACATACCTAAGCCCATGCGTCCAATGCATGTTGTGTGTATACATGTGTGCTGGTTACATGTGCACATTTATGTTCCTGTGTACATGCATGTACAGTCACATGGCCATGCACACACACACATACACATATGAGTGCGCACACTATGCTGTGGTTATACTGAAATATTTGACTTCCTGAACTCATCGTGTTTTCTCCTCTCACACCTCAAGGCCTTTGTACCAGCTGCATCCCCTTTCTGGAACATACTTTACCCCTTTTGCACCTAGCTACCTCTTCTTATACCAGGTCCACAGTTGAACTTTCAGCCCTCAGCACTGTAAGTGCCTGTTTACTCCCCTGCCCAAGCAACAAAGTACACAAATCTATTTTGATGACCTTGATATTCCTAGCACCTAGCATGGGCCTGTTATGACTATCTGTGAAATGAAAGGATAAGTGGATAGATAGATGGATGGATGGACATAGAATCAAATCAGTAGTTCATACCCAGGCACACCCCAGGGAAATTAGTTGAGCCCCAGTCCCCTCAGGGTCCCACAGGACATGCCTATGCCCCAAAATGGCCAAGACTATTCCCTATGTACCGCCTCCTCCAGGGCTCTTGGGGCACCTTCAGGGTAAGGGATTAGGGGGTACCCCATAGTTTAACTATGATCTGGAAATACCTTCAAGATCTCCAAATAATTAACATTCCATCAGGTTGGGCTGTTCCTCTCTTGGACATTTAAAAACACTGTGACCCGAAGTGAAAGCCCATTGCTGATAGCATATCAGGGTAATCTCCAGGAGATAGAGTACCTTGTCCCAGTCCAAACTGATGGCCATGCCAACTTGAGAGATAACAGGGTGAGGGCTCCTGGGAGGAGCTGGTGGCTGGGGACAGGGATGAAAAATGAGTGCTTTCAGCTGGTTTCAGGGCTGCTTTGTTCTGAGATAGAACAAATGAGGCTCCTGCCCTCGGGGAAATATGGTGTAGACTTCTCTCTCTGGAGAGATACCTGGAATGGGAGGAGGGTGCATAACCCAGAACACTGGTAAAACTTAGGATGTCCCCTCCCCACTTCCCCACTCCATCCCCGCCCCGTGAATCTGGCACCTGAGAGATCTCACAAAACCAGCCTCCTTAGAGCCTCACTTTCTTCTCCATCCTTCCATCCCCAAACCTGCTTCTCCTCCTGGGGTCCCCACTGGGTAATTGGGGCCACCATCCACCCTCTCGTAGGTCACAAACCTCAGTCTTCCCCAAACATCCCCTTTCTTACCCTGCCCCTCCCCCACCTCATGAGCAATAAACCCAGTCAATCCTTTCTCTTAATAACCCTCTAAGTGTCCTTTGCCCTCCACCCCAGCACCCCAGACTGGATCAGCCTCAGCGTTCCACTCTGAACTGCTGGAAGAGTACTTCACAGGTCCCCCCTTTTTCGGCCTCTTCCAAACTCAATTCATTCAGCCGGAGTCAACCTTGCGTTCGTTCTTTTGTGCAAAAGCATCTTTGTGCCCTATGACGGGCCACGTACTCTGTTGGGGGCTGAGAATACAAATGCAAATAAGACACAGAGCTGATTATATCATTCTCCTGTTCAAAACCCCTTGATGGCTTTCCACTGCCCACGCAAGAGTCCATCCTCCTTAGCACACCAGGCAGGGCCTTCCCTGATGAATTAACCTCTTCACATTAACCTTCTTGGCCACAGCCCCGCCCAGACACCCACGGGTTCAAACAGCACAACTCACCATCCCCACACCAAGCCCTCTCCTGCCTCCAGGCCTCTCTTTCTCCCGTTTCTTTCTTTCTTTTCCCCTTATCAAATCCTTCTCATTCTTCAGTGAGAAGTGGCTCCAATGACATTTCTTCTGTGGAGCTGCCATAATCCTCCAGGTTGGAATTAATCACCCAATTCTCTTCGCCTCCAAAGCATAGTTCTAATACCAGCATTATAACGTTTATTTCTTCCAGGTTCGTGGTTTAGGTAATGAGGTGGGGAAATTATTATCTAACGGCTGACACCAGAATTTCTCTTAGGAAGGAAAATGTTGTCCTTTGGGAAAATACCTTGAACTCGAGCCCCCAAGTCCCTCCCTTGGGGTTCACAGATTCAAGAAAGATGGGAGGAGGATTCTCATCTGTGTTCCTGAGTGGAAAGGTGGGGGAGGGAAGGTCTCCCTTTAGTACTGCATCCCCCAGGGTCCTCTGTGGGGGGATGGTCCAGAGTGGAGACATGAATGGAATGAGGGGATTTGGGGGGAAAGGCATTCCAGGCGGATGGAACACAGGAGTGAGGGCATACTGGGCTGAAGCAGAGGGATAGGTGCAGGGAACTAGAAGCTCTTACTGGCATGCAATCTTCTTAGGGACACAGTAGCTGCTTAGGGCCACCTGTGGATCTTGTCTCCAGGACTACACATGAGCACATGTGCATGACAAGTTTTTTTTTTTTTAATTTTTACTTTTATACAATTTTAAAAGTTACTTTCCATTTACAGTTATTACAAAATATTGGTCATATTCCCCATGTTGTATAACACATCCTTGAGCCTCTTACACCCAATAGTTTGTACCTCCCACTCCCCAGCCCTATATTCCCCTCTGCCCCACTGGCAATCACTAGCTTGTTCTCTGTATCTGTGAGTCTGCTTCTTTTTTGTTATATTCACTAGTTTGTTGTATTTTTTAGATTCCACATATAAGTGATATCATATAGTATTTGTCTTTCTCTGACTTATTTCACTTAGCATAATGCCCTCCAAGTCCATCCATGTTGTGCAAATGGCAAAATTTTGTTCTTTTTTATGGCTGAGTAGTATTCCATTGTACATCTTCTTTATCCATTCATCTGCTGATGGACACTTAGGTTGTTTCCATGTCTTGGTCTGCAATTACATGTAAGGCCCATCTGGATAATCTAAGATAATCTCCCCATTACAAGATTCTTAAGTCAATCACATCTGTTAAATTCCTTTTTGCCATATAAGGTAATAGTCACAGGTTCCATGGATTAGGACACACATATCTTTGGGGGCCATTATTCAGCCTACCACTGGGCTGCTATGAACATTGGGGTGCGTGTAGCTTTTGGAATCAGTGTTTTTGTTTTTTTTGGATATGTACTCAGGAGTGGAATTGCTGGGTCTTATGGTGGTTCTATTTTTAGTTTCTTAAGGAACCTCCATACTGTTTTCCACAGTGGCTGCACCAACTTACATTCCCACCAACAGTGTACAACTTGTGCATACAAGTTTTGACCTGAATTTCAGGAGTTCACAGACTTTATGAAGCTTAGCCACGAAGGTCTGGTGGGAAGGAATGAAGCCAGTACATAGACCCCAGGTTAAGAATGGCTGCACTGAAGCATAGTGAGTGAGACAGGAAGAGGCAGAAGATGAGGCTGCAGCCACAGGCAGGAGACTTGTCACACGGACGGACCCGGGCTGTCACATCAGGGGACTTGGGCATAGTTCTAGGTGTGATGAGCTGCTGTTCATATACGTTATAAAAGTCATTGCAGGATGCAGCAAGATTTAGGAAGAGATGCAAACAAGAAATGATGAGGAGGGCTTCCCTGATGGCGCAGTGGTTGAGAGTCCACCTGCCGATGCAGGGGACACAGGTTCGTGCCCCGGTCCGGGAAGATCCCACATGCTGCGGAGCGGCTGGGCCCGTGAGCCATGGCCACAGAGCCTGCGCGTCCGGAGCCTGTGCTCCGCAACGGGAGAGGCCACAACATTGAGAGGCCCACGTACCACCAAAAAAAAAAGAAAAAGAAAAAGAAATGATGAGGAGTAGTAAGGATGGGGAGAAAAGAGGACAAATTGGAAAAATATCTTTTTAAAAAGGGGGTTGTATTAGTTTCTGATGGCTGCTGTAACAAATTACCACAAATTTTTGTGGCTTAAACAATACAGATGCGTTCCCCTGGAGTTCTGGAGGCCAGAAGTCTGAAGTCAGTTTCACTGGGCTGAAGACAAGGTGTCGGCAGGGCCAGTCCCTTCTGGAGGCTCCAGGGGAGAATCCACTTCCTTGCCTTTCTTAGCATCTGGAGGTTGATGCATTCCTTGACCCATGACCCCTTCCTCAAATCACTCCAGTTTCTTGTTTTGATCGACACATCTCCTCCCTCCTCTTCTGTAGTCAAATCTCCCTCTGCTTCCCTTTATGAGGATGCTTGTGATTACATGTAGGGCCCACCTGGATAAACCAGGATCATCTCCCCATTACAAGATTCTTAAGTCAATCACACAAAATTCCTTTTTGCCATGTAAGGTAATAGTCACAGTTTCCATGGATTAGGACACGCATATCTTTGGGGGGAATTACTCAGCCTACCACTGGGCTACGCTGACAGAACTTGGCAATTTATGGGATTGTGTGAGTTGAAGGGAAGGGAGGCATCCAAGAGGGCTCCAAGGTTTCGGCTTGGGCTGACACCCAGTGCTGGCTCCATTAACCAACGTTGAGGGCAGAGAGGAGGCGCCTAATTTTAGATGGGTCCTGCACACCACCTAATGTGTGCATTCAAGTCTAGGGCTCAGGGGAGACTTCAGGAATGGACCCAGAGATAGGAGAGCACCACATATAAATGATGGTTAAAAATGCGGGCTAGGAGAGTGAAAGCCTGGAGTGAGAATAGCTGTGGGGGGAGGACAGAGCCCAGAGGGAGAGGGGAGAAGTGGACCCCGTGAAGGCAAACTTGGAGCAGCCACCGGAGATGCTGGAAGAAAACGCAGTGACTGCAGAACCGCAGACACCACGGGGATTTTCAAGATGAAAGGAGTCATCCCTGGCGGCCGAGTCTGCAGAGATGAGAAATAAAGATGAAAACAGAAGAGGTGCTGTTGGATTTGGTTATTAGCAGGTCAGGGGTGTCCCAAGGGGAGAACAGTATTGAGGACATGAAGGAGCCAAAAGCCAGACTGCAAAGGATCATGAAGGGGTGGGACAGGCAGCAAGATAGGGGCAGGGAATTAAGAGATACAAACTACTGGGCTTCCCTGATGGCGCAGTGGTTGAGAGTCCGCCTGCCGATGCAGGGGACACGGGTTCGTGCCCCGGTCCAGGAAGATCCCACATGCCACAGAGCGGCTGGGCCCGTGAGCCATGGCCTCTGAGCCTGCGCGTCCAGAGCCTGTGCTCTGCAACGGGAGAGGCCACGGCAGTGAGAGGCCCGCGTACCACAAAAAAAAAAAAAAAGAGAGAGATACAAACTACTATGTATAAAATAAGCTACAAGGATATATTGTACAGCACAGGGAATATAGCCAATAGTTTACAATACTATAAATGGAATATAATTTTTTAAAATTGTGAATCAACTATATCTCAATAAAAATAATTTTTAAAAGATCACGAAGGGAATGCAAACCATGAAATCTGCTGAAAAAGAGACAATGACTTTTAAAATAAACAATAGCTGACATACACTGAGTGCCTACTCACCTATCTGCCTGCCTCGCACTTGTTATCTCATTTATTAATCTGCGTGATAATCCAATGGGAAGTTACTATGGTTTCATCATCTCCATTGCACAGATGAGGAAACCGAGGCTCAGCAGACAGAGTAGCTTCCCCAGCATTACCACTAACCCTGGTAATAGCAGTACCAGGCTTCAGTCCCAGCCTGTCCGGCTACAGGGCCTTTATACTGAGCCACCAGGTACCTTCACACACTCCCAGCTGGTGCCAGCAGCTGGGTCACCCCAGGCTCTGTCACCAGACTTTGAGCAACCCATACATCTGACTCACTCCTCTTCATTCCCCTAGGGGCCTGGAGGGTCACTTAGTGTTTACAGAGGGGAATCTAGCTTATTTGCACAAACTTCCATGTAAAAACCCTTCCTGCCCTGGAGTGCCTGTAGATGTCCTCATGAGGCTGTGTCAGAAGCTGTGGCATTTCATCCCAGCTTCTGCCAAGCCGAGGCACAGCAGCTGTCACTGGTCTCCCTGGAGACCCCTCGGCAGGCCCACCAGGCAGTTTCACTTGCGCCCTGGGACCGCTGAGCTCAGAGCCCACACAAAACACAATGAGGACTGCCCCACATCCCAGCACCTGGGGCCAGGCCACCCGCCACCTGGGGTCACACAGCATTTCTGGGAGACCTTCTGCCATCTGCCCAACCTGGCTGTTCCCCCAATGCTCCAATCACACCAGTGAGGCCCCTCCCACTGTGGGTGGCCACCAGAAGGCGGTCTTTCCAGGACCAACCAGGTCCACTCTGACCCCAGCCTCCAGTCTTAGCCCCTGCCCCACCTCTGCCAGGTTGAGAAGGCAAATGGCTGTCCTGCCTAGCAAGGCTCCCACCAGAAGTCTAAGACAGGGAGTAAGAGTGGGGAGGAGGAAAAGGAGACAATCTATTTTTACTTTGTTTTCTTCTCAGTTGTTTGGAAGTTAGACCTTTGCCATAGATCTATATAAAAATTAAAGCGGTTAAGAGCACAGGGGCTGATGTAAGACACCTGGGTTCAAACCTAGCTCCTCTGCTTACAAACTGGGTGTCTCTGGGTGAATTATTTTACTTCTCCATAGCTCAGTTTTCTTATCTGTAAAAATAGGATAATACTAATAAAAGCATAGCAAATACTCACACCAGTACAATAGTTAAAAGACCCAATCAATCTGGTTTTGAATCCCAGCTCTATTAGCTGTGCAGCCTTGGGAAAGTTGCTTAACTGTTCTGTGCCTCAACTTCCTCATCTATCAATGGGGCTGATGATCATAATTGTATCTACCTCATAGAGTTATTATAAGGATTAAATGAGTTAATGTACCTAAATCACTTAGAAGAGTGCCTGGTACAGGGTAAGCACTGTGTAAATATGAGCTATTATTATTACTTAATAAATAAATACTAGCTATTATTATAAATATACGTTATGGTTATTTTTACATAAATAAGATTATACTGTGGATATTCTGCAGCTTCTGTTTCTTATTTAGTGTGTCTTGTATTTCTTGGAGGCATTTTCACGTCAACATTGAAAGATGTGTCTTGCTCTTTTTAATCCACTGCACCACTGGCTCACCACAGTGAACCATAAGAAGGAAGTACCCAGCTTATTTACCTATTCCCCTGTTTTACCAACATCTGTTTTAGCGCTTAGGTTGTGCCTAATTTTTTGCTTTTACAAACAGCATTGCAGTGTTCATCCTTGCTCTCTGATGACCTGCGTGCGTGGTTCTCTGGGATACATAACTACAGGTGGCGCGGGGGCAGAGGAGGGGGCTGTAGAGAGTTTTGATGGTCGCTACTCACTGGCTGTCCAAAGAGTCTCAGCCAACTCACATTACCATCCACAGTACAGGAGAGCATTCATTTCCTCACCCCTTCCCAACACTAGATATCTTACCCATATTTATAAATTTCTATCAGTCTTAAGGGAGTCAAAGAAGGTTCACTTTACTGAGCTCTTTCCCATGAGGTTGAGCATCTTTTCATATGTTTATAGCTATTTATATTTCTCTTCTGTGATCTGTCTGTTTACAGCTTTGCTCCGATTTTCTGTTGGGTTGTCTTTTTTGTATTGATTTTTAGGGCTTGGTGATTGATTGGATGTGGCGAATGTGGAAGTCGAGAGAATTAAAAGTCATACCTGGTCTTTGGGTTTAGGCAAAGGTGGAGACCATGGGGCCATTCACTGGCACAGGAGAACCGAGGGGACAGTGCCCAGGTGGGGCTGGTGAGCACACAGTTGGATAGAGGCTGGGGCTCCAGCCTCTAAGCTGCTGCCATGTCCTCCTCCCCTCATATTCAAGGGAGCTTGGCCCTGAGTGGGACCCTGAGCTTGGAGAGCCCCAGACCAGTAGCATCAGTGACCATCATTCACAAATAGCCAATAGCCATTGAGTGCCCACCATATGCCAGACACTGTCCTAGGCAGTGGGAACACAGCAGTGAACAGACAGACAAGAACCCTGCTTTTGGCGAGTTTATATTTTAATGAGAAGAGGCAGACATCAAAGAAAGTCATAAATGAACAAAGACAATTTCGGATAGTAAGTGTGGTAAAGGCAATAAATCAGTAATATGATAGAGAGTCCAAATGGGGAGCACCTTGGGTTGGGTGGCCAGAGGAAGACTTTCAGAGGAGGTAACATTTCATTCTAGATCTGGGCGGTGAAAAGGAGCCCTACCAAGATCGGGGGGGAAGGGCATTCCAATAAGCGGGAGTCAAGGTCAGAGCCAGATAGAAGCCGGATGTTACAGGAATGGAAAGAAGACCAGCATGGTGGGAGTGCCACAAGTATGGGGGGTGGAGTGGTATGAGATGAAGCTGGAGAAACGGAAAAGGGCCAGATCAGGTAGAGGCCCCTGAAGCCATGGCAAAGAGTTTGGAGTTTATTCTCTGTGAAAAGGGAAACTCTCAGATGCCTCTAAGGTTCTACTTAGCGAGAGTCAGGATATGATTCCTGCTTTAGAAAGCCACTGTGGAGAGAATAGATTATAGGGAAGTCAGAGGAGAAGCAAAAAGACCAACTCAGAGGCTATCGAAGTGGTCCAGTGAAAGTTGGTGGTGGTTTGGTTGTGGATATTAACAACAGAGATGACAATAAGTGGAGAATACACAGCTGTACTTTGGGTAGAGCCTACAGAGCCTGCTGATGGACAGATGTAGGAAGCAAAGGAAGGAATGGAGTTGACACCTCGTTTTCTGATCTGAGAAACTGGATGAATGGTGGCCCTATCTACTTAAATGGGAAGATGGTGGGGGCTGGTACTACTGATTCGGGCAAGAGCAAGAAGAAAACCAAGTGTTTTATTTTGGTTGTGTCAAGTTCAAGGTGCTTATGAGACACCCAGTGGCCCTGTCAAGTAGGCAATTGACAAGACTGGAGCTCAGGGAAGACCCAGAGCTAAGAGTTTAAATCTGGAGCCTTCTGCAAACAAATGGTGTAGTGAATATTTATTGCTTTGTGGCTTAAAAGCCAACCCCAAAGAGCAACCAGATCTCCCTTTTGATAGAATTCTCCTGTAATCTTGGCAGGAGGCTAATTCCCCATCTACTGCAGCTCTGACCAAAACAGCTGAGCTGGGGAATGTGTGGGTCACTAAAGTCTTTTGCATCTCACTCCCTTCCTGAGGCAGGCACGTGATTTACGACGGGCCTATCAGACCCTCGTTCCTGGTGCTTTGAAGCTGGAGCAAGTGCCTCAAAGATGGAGGTTGTGTTCAAAGGTCAGAGTCATGGTTGTGGCCGGGGTGCATGAGGATGAGACCCTCCCTGAGGCCTGACCTTCATTGATGTTTCTGCTGCCAAGTCCCCACCTGTTTTCCAGGCCTGGTCTCCCAGCTCCCATGTAAACTGGGAGCACCCCAACAGCCTTTCAATAGACTTATTTTTTTGCTCACAGTCAGGAATCCTGACCAATATATATAATATTTAAGGTCATGTGGCTGGATGAGACCACTCAGGGTAACAGCATAGAAAAGGAAGGATGGAGGGGTGGATGAGTTCTTTTATAGATGAGCTATGTTTGGAACATAGACTTGGAGACTGCTGCAGATTGAACTGTGTCCCACCAAGATTCATGATGAGACCCTACTCCCCAGGACGATGGTAGCTCAAGATGGGCCCTTTGGAAGGTAATTGGGTTTAGATGAGGTCATGAGGATGGAGACCTCACAATGAGATTAGTACCCTTATAAGAAGAGACACCAGAGAGGTGGCTTCCTCTCTTTTTCTCCATGTGCATGTACTGAGGAAAGGCCATGCAGAGACAAGGAAGAAAGTGGCCATCTACAACCCAAAGAGAGAGTCCTCACCTGACACCAACCTTGCTGGCACCTTGATCTTGGACTTTCCAGCCCCCAGAACCGTGAGAAATAACTCCCTATTGTTTAAACCACCCAGTCCATGGTATTTTGTTATGAAAGCCCCAAGCTGCCTAAGACAGAGACAAAAGCTCTAGGGCAGCAATAGCTCCAAGCAGGGAAACAGTGATCTCTTCAATAATTAGCCCAGCCTGAAGCATTTTTTTCCCAAGAGCTAGGGTAGTTCTCTAGGATAAGGAGCAAGATAAGGCCTCCTAAACGGGAATCCCGGTGTGGTAGGAGATGGGATGTTTTCTTTAAGGGCAGAATTGGGGCTGGGGGATGAGAAGAACAGTCATAGGATTTGTTATCACCGGTATTGCCTCCAATGACTTAGCCCCAGGAGATGATCTGTCACAGCATGGAGGGCAAAGGCAAAGTTCCAGTGATGAATAGGTTAAAAATAAAGGGGCGG
>NW_006780610.1:2839883-2842803 GCF_000442215.2 Lipotes vexillifer | reverse complement strand
TCCCTACATTTCCATCCTACAGCACGAGGTCATAAGGAAGTCAGATACCCATAAAATGGGACCACTCATAGCACTGCAGGGCCGGACCAGCACCCAGAGCGTTCATCCCTATCAATGCTCACCACCACCTCCGTCACCATGTCTATCACCCCTAAGTCCTCGCTGCGGCACCTGAGCCCCAATCCTCACCTCCCCAGCAGCAAGAACAGTGGCCGCAGCAGGGGAGTGAGCACGAGGAAAGGACGCGAAGATCCAGGTGATGGGGCCAGAGTCTGTGTGGACTGGGATAGGGCCTGCTCTGAATACCGGGGGGAGCACCCTGGGGTTGGGGACTGAGTAGGGATGAGCAGCGCTGAGGGAAGATAGATGGATAAGCATGAGGGTTCCCACCTCGTATCTGTAAGTTGGATGTGTAAAATCTGAAGGTTCCCAGGACTGTAGCTTTCAAAGTTTACTGTGCATCTGTATCACCTCAGAAGCAGATTCCCTGGAATCTGTATTTTTCATATGTCTCCTCTCCTTCCCCCTTCCAGGTGATTGAGAAATTTCAGCCTTAGCCAAAACCATCTAAAAAAACCTACTTACCACATATTCCACCTTCAGTAGTATTTGACAAGTTGTAAAGCATCATTTTAAACTGGCCCTTCTGTGGAGAGAGAGAGAGAGGAGAGAAAAGAAAAAGGAAGAAAAAGAATGAAAAGAACAAACCTCAGAAAAAATTTCCAAGTCAAACTGCAGCTCCAGTGACTATAACCTTTAACCTCCATCATAGCTTTCAAGTGTCAATCCAAGCGCTAAGCTTGAATTATCTGACCTTCAGCTTTAAAGAGCCACAGCAGAAAGGTCAGAAGAAAAAACTACAGTACGTTGCAGCAAGTCTCCCTGCTTCAGATACTTGAAAGGTAGAAGACCTTCAAAGAGGGACACAGCCTAGAGAAGTCACCCATTTAAAATAAGAGATCCTCAGCTGAGCAAGACAATCCTTTGCTCAGCTTACTTGCAACTTAATTTGCCCTTATTGTTTAAATAATTAGAAGGAATCTCTGGAAACCACACAGCTGTTCCCTCACTCCCGTGCTTCAAACCTTTTGATAGCTCCCCAGTGCCTTGAAGGGTCTCCCCCAAAGTGTGACCTGCAGGAAGGGCTGTTAGGTGAAAAAGGGGCTCCTTATGGTGAATAAGTTTGTAAAACTCTGTGTTCAACCAAGTTAAACAGGTTTTGCTCCTACAGGACTTGTCGGAGCCCTTATGATGCTCATGTGCATTGGTCTCTGCCAGGACTGCAATATCGAAGCATCTCCATACCTGACTTGACCACCAAGGAATCCCAGTTTCAAGTAGCATCCCTCAGGACTGTGGTTCCGTGGAACACCTTTAAGACTGACAGCGTATCCCTGAGTCTGGCTTCCACACCTGGCCCCAACCCATACATGGAGCCTCACCACCTTCCTTCCACACACACGCGCCCGCACCTGAGGTTCTAACCACAACAGCCACTTGACCTTTACGAAACACTTGGAACATTTTCGTGCCCTGCTCAGGCCACTCTCACTGCCAGGAAAGCCTTTCCTCCTCCTCCTTGCCCTTAAACTTCCACTCGTGTTCTCAGTCCTTGCTCAAACACATGGCCTCTGTGGACCTTCACCTGCTACCACTGCGAAAGTTAACTGCTTCCCGCTCTGGGCTCTATCACAGTGCTGATCGACCTGCCCTGTGATTAGCCCAAGTCCCTCTGTTATTAATTGAGAGCTTCGAAAAGGCTGGGAATTGTGAGCCGGCTCCGGAAATGTGTGTTGGCAATACTAATAGCTTCCATCTGTTGGCACTTCCGAAGGCCAGGCATTATTGTATGCTCATGACATGCATTAACACGTGTAATCTTCACAACCTCACTCACTGGGGAAAGTACCATTATTATCAATTATTATTATCCTTATCTTATACATGAGGAAGCCAAGACACGGAAGTTACCTTGCCCAAAGTCACATGACCGGCGAGAGGCAGAGCAGGGATTCAACCCTATGCTCTCAAACATTATATTATTTAAGAGCAGCAGGGGTGAGCCTGATTCCAGGGTTGGCTGATTCAGAAGCTGCACTTTGTCACCAAGGACTCAGGTTCTCCACTGTGCATCCTCAGTGAATCAGTGCTGCCCTAGGGCTGGCTCCCCTCATGGTGCTGAGAAAGTGGCAACAATTCCAGGCATCACATCCAGACACAACAATGTCCAGAGGAAGAAAGGGAATGTGGAGCGGGAGCTAACAGCATTGTCTCTGGAGTCAGACAGCTTTGCTTCCTAGGTATATGACCAGAGGCAAGTTAGGCATATGCAAAGATACAGCCAAGATGGAATGGGCTGTCTTGAAAGGAGCTCCCCATCTTCTCTCTTTCACCTCAGGTTTTTGCCTATAACATCCTTGTACCTCTTCTTTGTCTAATACATACCAATTCTTTCTTTAGGAATGAGCTTCAACCTCACCTCCTCCAGGAAGCCTTCCCTGATGGCACCCCCCAGGGTTGGGTTCAATACCCCTGCTGGGTGCCTCTAAGTACTCTGTACTTGCCCCATTGTTGTATTCACCCCACAACACTGTAATTACTCGTTTTATTACCTTCCACACTAGACTATGAGCTGAGGGAAGGCAGGAAACGTGAATCTTGTCACCATCCCCAGTAACTGCTCCAGTACCTGACACAAACAAGGAGCTTAAAAAATAGCTGCTGGGGCTTCCCTGGTGGCGCGGTATTTGAGAGTCCGCCTGCCGATGCAGGGGACACAGGTTCGTGCCCCGGTCCGGGAAAATCCCACATGCCCCGGAGCGGCTGGGCCCGTGAGCCATGGCCGCTGAGCCTGCGCGTCTAGAGCCTGTGCTCCACAACGGAAGAGGCCACAACAGTGAGAGGCCCGCGTACCACAAAA
>NW_006780610.1:2806969-2839873 GCF_000442215.2 Lipotes vexillifer | reverse complement strand
ACCAAAAAAAAAAAAAAAAAAAGAAAAAGAAAAAATAGCTGCTGGACAGCAAAGGAAACCATAACAAACCAAAAAGACAACCTATGGATTGGGAGAAAATATTTGCAAATGATGCGACTGACAAGGGCTTAATTTCCAAGATATATAAACAGCTCGTACAGCTCAATATCAAGAAAAAAACAAACAACCCAATCAGAAATGGACAGAAGAAGACCTAAATAGACATTTCTCCAAAGACATAAGGATGGCCAACAGGCACATGAAAAGATGCTCAACATCGCTAAGCATCTTTTTATTATTATAATTATTATTGTATTATTATAATTATAATTATATAACTATTAGAGAAATGCAAATCAAAACTACAATGAGGTATCACCTCACACCAGTCAGAATGTCCATCATTGAAAAGTCTACAAAAAACCAAATGCTGGAGAAAAAGGAACACTCCTACACTGTTGGTGGGAATGTAAATTGGTACAGTCACTATGGAGAACACTATGCGGGTTCCTTAAAAAACTAAAAATTGAGCTACCATATGAGCCAGCAATCCCGATCCCAGGCATATATCCAGAAAAGATGAAAACTCTAATTTGAAAAGATACACGCACCCCAGTAGTCATAGAAGCACTACTTACAATAGGCAAGACGTGGAAGCAACCTAAGTGCCCATCAACAGATGAATGGTTAAAGAAGATGTGGTATATATACACAATGGAATACTACTTGGCCATAAAAAAGAATGAAATAGTGCCATTTGCAGCACAACATGGATGGACCTAGAGATTATCTGAAGTAAGTGAGACAGAGAAAGACAAATATCATATGCTATCACTTACAGGTTTAATCTTTAAAAAATGATACAAATGAACTTATTTACAGAACAAAACATTCTCACAGACGTAGAAAACAAACTTATGGTTACCGAAGGGGAGGAGGGGCGGGATAAATTGGGAGTATGGGATTAACAGATGCACGCCACCATATATGAAATAGATAAACACGGACCTAATGTATAGCACAGGGAACTACATTCAATATCTTGTAATAACCTATAATGGAAAAGAATCTGAAAAAGAACAGATATATATAATTGAGTCACTTTGCTGTACATCTGAAGCTAACACAACATTGTGAATCAACTACACTTCAATAAAAAAACAATAGCTGCTGGATGTTCAAGGGGAAGACAGAAGGTCGCTTAAGTGAGGTTGGAGCACGGGCTTGGCAGTCCAGTTAGATCATCCTCAGGCCTTGAGGTGGGCACTTCTTGGGCACAACAGCTTGTCCTTGTTCAGGGGTATGGGGGAGCCCTGGGTCCATGTCCAAAGAACAAGGTGACCCATGTGCAAGAAAAATGTTTCCTTAACTTTTCCCCCACCATCTGGGATAAGCTTTCCCAGAATGTAGTCAGGAGTCATGGTGCAAAGCACAAAATCTTGGGTCACACAAACCCTAGAGGCTCGAATTCTGACGCCACCACTTCCTGGCCATGTTTTTGGGAAGGTCTCTTCACCTCTCTGGGCCTGATTTGCTGCATCTGTAAAATGGGGTTAAAAAGAATACTTCCTCCAATGGGCAGTTGTAAAGATGAAATGAGACAAGCTCTACAGAGAGCCGGGCACGTGGTAAATCCCCAGTCAACAATGGCTCCTCCTAGCAGTGTGTACATTCACAGTGACAAAGCTGTGCAGAACTGGTGGCCTATTTTATAACCATATCTCTGGGCTTAGTCTCTGGAGCCCCAAAGAGACTTAACGGTTGGGATGGCATGATGCACTAAGGGTGGAAGGTTCGCTGGTCGGACAACTACTGTCTCTCAACAAAGATGAACTCACGAAGCTGCAGATGAGGTCATCGACAGAACTGAAAAATGCAGGCCGGTGGGCAGGCTGCAGCCAAGCTCTCTAAGTAATAACGCCCAATTGCATATTGAGTTGGGGAAGTGTTTTAGGAACAGAACACTCATCAGTTTTTCCTCTGGGACAGTTTTAGGAAACCCTGCTCAAAAGCTCGCCAGTATGTTGAAAGGGAGCTCAATGAGGAGTCGGGACACTTTAATTCTTATCCAGGTTCTGCCACCAGCTTGTTCCCAGACCTCAAGAGGGTCCCTGCCCTGCACTGGCCTCAGTTAACCTCAGCGACCTCAAAAGTGCCTCTGAGTTCCGTGGCAGGTCTTATAGCACGATGGCTGAGGTGGCAGCCTTTACTGGGTTCAAATTCCAGCTCTACTACTTAGAAACTGTGACCCTCAGCCAGTCACCCAAGCCCTCTAAGCAAATCTCCCACTTGTTTCATGTGAATTGGGGATTAAAATTGTACTGACTTCACAGGACCTCTATCTCCTACCAGCTCTTATGAGGATTAAAGGAGGCAATTACATAAAGCTCTCAGCCAGTCCCCACACAGGAGCGTTCAGTAAGTGGTAGCTGTTATGATTATTTCGAGGCGGTAATCTCTTGGCACTTTTGATGACAGTGAAAACTAGGAAAACCTCGCACAGCCCATGCATCTGACAGAGATGCATAAATCCCCGCCAAAGAGGGACATCACAGCCCAGAGGGCGGCGAGGGAGGGACTCTGTCCCAGGGCTTTGTAACTTTCTGCATCATTCGGCCTCAAAGTCCTTTTGAACCAGTCGAGCACCTTATCAAGGTCTTTGGCTCTGAGCCTCAATCAAGTTCAGCATCAGGTGCATTTTGCTGCTTAACTGATGGCTTCTATTCCCAGAAAGGACTGACTCCACCTCAAAAAGAAAAGAAAAAAGTGCTTGTAGGGTTTGGGAAAGTGACAAGCTGTATGTTGTATCCATTACTCATTTGTAATGTTCTTTTTTAAAGGGAAAAAGAAAAATTTTGCTCTGCCAGTGATTAAAAACCTGGGCTGGAGAATCAGACAGACTTCAGTTTAAATCCAGGCTCTCTACCACTCACTATCCATGACCAAGAGCAAGTTACTTCATCCTTCAAAGGCTCATCTGTCTCGTTTGTAAAAGGGGATGAGAAATAGAACCTATCTTTCGGTGGGATTAAACATGATAATGCAGGTAAAGCTCTTAGCATACTATCTAGCATAAAGTAAGTACTCAATAAGAGTGTGATATTATTATTATTATCCCCAGAAAAACCAGCAGAGAGTTAAACTAGCAAATGATGAGGTTAAGAGGCTGTGAATATTCATTAGGTACCCTACCAGTGGTGGTATTTAGCTAGCTGGTAGACACTAGCCAAGCACAGACAACCAAGTGGTTACTCAATGGCCCAGACATCGTACAGGCCTTATGTTGTTCCAGACTGACAGAGTCCTCACCTCCCTCCCAGCCCTGCCCTTTCTCTACTTGCTGGGCGACAGGACACATTCCTTCCCTTCTCTTGCCTATCAGAAGTGAGAATTGGACTGGAGGGCCTTTCACTGTCTAAATCCCTATAATTTAAGGATTTGTGCTGCTATTTACAATAGCCAAGACATGGAAGCAACCTGAGTGTCTATCAACAGATGAATGGATAAAGAAGATGTGGTATAAATACACAATGGAATACTACTCAGCAATAAATAAGAGTGAAAAATGCCGTTTGCAGCAACATGGATGGACCTAGAGATTATCCTACCAAGTGAAGTAAGTCAGACAGAGAAAGACAAATATTATATGCTATCGCTTATATGTGGAATCTAAAAAATGGTACAAATGAACTTATTTGCAAAACAGAAACAGACTCACAGACATAGAAAAGAAACTTATGGTTACCAAAGGGGAAGAGAGGAGGGTTAAATTGGGAGTTTGAGATGAACATATACACACTCCCACATATAGAATAGATAAACAGCAAGGATTTACTGCATAGCACAAGGAACTATATTTGACATCTTGCAATAAACTATAATGGAAAAGAAATCAACTATAGTTCAATTTTTTAAAAAAAGGATTGTGCAGAATCCCTAAGCAATTGTTGTTTGCACATCCATCTGGTTGCCTAATCATGTCCCTAATTAACTCTTTAAAGTTATTTAAATTCGTCACCTTTAAGCTTTAGAGTAGATTTGGGGAGACATGATGTCTTTCAATTTGTTTATACTCTGCCTTGGGACCAGGCTTTAGTGTCACAGAGCCTGGGCCAGCTCCCAGGCCTGCCACTTTCTAAGTGCAGGGCCCTAGGAAGGTCACTCACCTCTCCTGGCCTGTCTTCCTCAGCTGTGACATGAGACTGAGGCCAACTTCCCCATGGACCCTGTGAAGATTCCAGAGGGGAAGAATGGTTCAGAGGAGGGCAGAGGAGTCGAGCCAGTCTGTGCCAAGCATCTCTCTGGGCTCTGACCAGCAAGGTGGGAGAAGACACACACTCTGTTTTGCTGGATTTGCACCCAGCTGTTTGTGGCGCCGTCTCTGACCATCCACGAGAGTGGGCTCCTCCTACTAATAGTCAGCACAGAGGAAGCAGAGAAAAAACCAGAGCAGAGGACGACGCTCAGCCCCAGTGCCCATCCACGACGCTTCCTATGACGTGGGGCAAAATATTGACTGTTTGCTGTCTGTCTCTCCTCACTAGAATAAGCTCCACGAGGTAGGTTTTGTCTCTTTTGCCTGCTGATACATCCCTAGCACTCAGCACAGTGCCTGGCACACAGTAGGTGCTCAATAAATAGCCGTTGAATGAATGGATGAACAGCCTTTGAAATCTGGAGAATGCTGCCATGTCTATAATAATAACTATCGATGGTTGCTCATAATTTTTTTTTTCCATTTGCTGACTGGATTTGCCATTTGGCTGGTAACCTGAGACACAGCCAGATGCTCTTCAGACCTCAGAAAATGGTTAGCCTTCAGTGCTTCATCTCAAAGGCAAAAAGCAGCAACAGGCAACAGGGTCTTTGCGTTTGGAGGTTCTTCCCCCGAGAGCCTGTCCCTAAAGTGCTGTGTGTCTCGGGGTCCTCACCTTGACTCTCTTCTCGTCTCAGTCTTCATGGTCTCCCTCAGGAGCCCACCCTCTCCAGGGCTGAAATACCCGTCTCTGTGCTGACACCTCCCAGACCAGTCCTCCAGCCCTGACTTCCGGAACCAGATAACAAGCTGCTTACCTGACTTTTCCACTCGGATAAACTGTACACAGGACCTGTGCGAAGTGAAACTATGAGGGGCCCCTCACAGAAACTCTATGATGAATATCAAGACAGGGACAGCAGATCGTTAAACTAAGCATGGAACCCTTCTGAGCGCAGGGCAACCCCCGAAGCCAGCCTTGACTGCAGACATTTCTAACTCAGCATGTCCAAGATTCAACCCGTCCTCTTTCTCTCACCTCAACAGGCTCCTCCTCCAGCCCTCCACCCACCCAGTCACTCAAGTAGAGTGCAGCCCTTCACCCTATCCCATCACCCAAGCCTATCGAATCTACTTCCAAGAGGCCTCTGCCATCTCTCTCTGCCTCTTCTTTCTCTCCTTTGCTCCCCTAACTGAGGCCAAAGTCATCCCTACAACAGCCTCCTAACCACCCCCTGCCTCCCATCTCCCCGCTCTCCAAATCATTCAGCAGATCACTGCCTAGTCTCCTTCTTAAAGTGCCAAACCTTAACATCAAGTCCAGACTCTTCGACGTGAAGCTAAGGCCTGAGTGATGTGACTGTCGCTTCCTTCCCCAGTTTACAAGGTCACGCCCCTGAACTTTGTTTAGATCCTCCCCATGAGCCATTCTTGTGGCTTGAAACACCCTCCCTCTCACCCAATCCCCTCTCTCCTTCATTAGGGTTCTTCCAGAATGGCTTCCTTGACCACTGGAGACCCAGGGGGCACCTCTCCTCCAGGCTCCCCGAGACTTACTCTTCCCCATCACAGCATAGCCATGAAATAGCATGATTCCTGTTTGCTGGTCCGATCCCTCAATAAGTGGTAAGCTATTGAGGGTGTCTCTCGGCTCCCCACTGCCGTCCTGGGACTGGCAGATACCTGGTTCTTTCAGGCCATTGTAGCTCTAACTGGGGCAGGTTCTGGGTAGCAAAATGGAGGACGGTGACCTTCCAAGTGATGGACCAAAAATAAATAGATAAACAAGTTCCATCAACCCACCTGCTTCAAAGTCTCTCTAGAATACATACGAGAGACATCGACCGCACAAACTCTGATTTATTATAGGACACGCAGGTACATATTTAACTCCAGGACGGGGAGGCAGGGGTGGCACACACAATCACACTCACATATTTCCCCTCCGATATCCAGCCCCACCCCCACCCCAGTCCCACTCCGAACCTTTGGGGCAGGACAATTGGGGCTGTCTGGGGCAGCACTCATTCGCCCTAAGGGCAGGCTAAGATGCCGCTACCATCCTGTGTCCTAATAAATTTCCTTCTTATAGAAACAGAGAGGGAAACATATCCCTGGATGAGAGGCAGACATTTGTACTCCCTATGACTTCATTTTCTGGTATCCTGATCATTTAAAAACTTGAACAAGAACAGGATGTCTTTTCTTTACCCGCATACCTAATTATCAAGACTACTGAAACTGTTTATATCATTTTAGGGAAATAAGATAAGAAAACATCTTAAGAGGAAACATGACCTATCCTTTAAAAGATGGACATCATATGCGGGAAAACATTCTGAATGAGATCAATATAAACAGGGTTCACTGTATTTTAAATAGCAAGATTTAAGTAGGCTTTTATTCATAACGGGATGGACAGTCCTTTAAATTATGCTGAAGCATCAGGGGGATAAAAGGAGAGCGAGAAGTAAGTGATGGCCCGGAAAGCCTGTCTGTGGGTCCTATATGAAGCAAAATTAAAATGCATTTTTCCAGAAAACCAAACAAATTATAAGTAGGAACAATTAGGTGATGACAATTCTTCTAATAGAAAGTATATATATATTCTGTTTTCCTATTTGTAATAGAGCTAGAAGGTGTCAGAGCCCTCCAGTTACATGTGGGCTGGTTTGAAGTTAGGCTTTAATTTAGGATAAAAATACTCAGAGAAGAAATGAGGGCAGGGACTTTGGTCTAGATAGATCTGTAACGCACCAGCTAGTTAGTTCCAGATTTTGACCGTGAAACCACAAGGGAATAAACAGTTCATCCCGAGAAATCTGGGGTTCTGAATTGTGAAGGCATTCTTCTCACCTCTAAAAATGCAAATATCATTTAAGGAGCAATCGTTACAAGTTATGTCATCAAAAGGCATGCTCAGAGACATGTTTATTTCTTAGGGAAAAAAATAGGGAGTTCTGCTCTAGCTTGGACTTCGGAGCCCAAGTTTACCAAGTAATGCTCAGCACCATTTTGCAGGGCTTCTGGTTAAAGGTGCCATTTTGATTTTAATGGGAAGATAAGTTAAATCTACAACCCAGGCGAGCTCCGACCTCTCCTCCATCTATCCAGCGAACAAGCCCGGAGTAAGACCAGCATCCCCGGAAATAGTCAACAGACGTGGGTATTTCTAATCTACCCATAGAAAACTCTTCAGTTAAACAAACAACAACAAGAACAAAAAAAAAAAAAAACACAGGCTGGCTAGTCATCTATTTAAAACCGCTGCTGACATGATAAATGAAACAGAATAAATGTATACAGCGAGTGAGCCTCCTCGGGAACACGGGGGGACAGGAGTGCTTCTGCTGACAGCGACTTTCCCGTCAGTGGCCTGTCTCTCGTGGAGGCAGCTGTCAATCACGGGCCAGCCCGCGCTCCCGGGAGAGTTCATTGTGCCCGCAGACAGTTGTGGAATAACTGCTCCTAGGCGTCGGAGCAGCAGATGGAGTGTATCTGTCAATCATTGTCACTAATTATTAACTTCTGTCACTCAGAGCAAGGCAACATCTCGGCGCCTGATCCGCTGTGATTTGATCTGCTACGCCACCTCGGAGACAGACAGAGCAACCCTTCATTCCGGTCACACTCCCAGCACTTTGCTGGGTCAGCCGCGGTGACTCAGTGTTCGCGCCCCGCAACCGGCTGGCACTCGTGGATGCGCACGCGCACGCGCACTTGGGGGCTTCAGGAGGTGCTGCCACGGTGAGGGGCCTCCTCCCGCTCATTAATTACTGAGGCAGGACCGTTTTATCTTGGCCGCTGGCAGAACCGGGGCCAAAGTGTAAGAGAAGACCAATTTGGAGGGTTTTCTTCTCTTCACAGCACCCTGGGACCAGCGATTATCAGCCAGGTTCACACTGATTATAGTCCTATGATCTTTTCTCAACCCTCTGATTTTGGAGCTGGAGATGTCAGCCTGAATAATTAATTAAGGCATCTGTAGCAAGCTTTGCAAACGGGAGCTGCAACCTAAGGGGATATTTGCTACCTTGGGTTCAAAGAGCATCTTCGTGACAAGACTGGGAAGGAGGCTTCGAGATCTTCAAGGCCAACATGACTTGCCCAAGGTCACACAGCCCACTGCACTGGCACCCCCAAGGTGACCTCTCACCTGAGCATATATCTGGAGCTCAGACGTTCCTGGCTGCTGGGCCAGCTGCCCTCCACCAGTTTGGGAAGATGGGCAAGGCTCCCTTGGAGAGGCTGAATCAGCATGGTGGTCACCCACTCATGCTCTGGAGTCAGACCACTGGATGACCTTGGATAAGTTGCTTTACCTCTCTGAGCCATGACTTCCTCATCTGCAAAACAAGGATAACTCCAGAACCTTCCTCAAAGGCAGGCTGCAAGAGTTAAAATGAGAATATTCCAGGTTAAAGTACCCAGCACAGTGCCTGCCTGGCACATTTAAAGCATTTAAATGAATAATAGCACATTTAAATAAATAATAGCAACGATTGTGTATACCAGACCAGTGCTGGGGCTGGTCTAATCTCAAAAAGTAAAAATTGGATTTTAAGAACCATTGGGAAATGCTCATCAATTATTTTTTTTTAAGTGCAAGTGACTAGATTGACATTAGCTCTAAGTCTAACGAACCTAGTTGTAGCTCCCATAACTAGGTCCTTAAGGGCCTGCTTTTGTGGATTGACAAGGCATTGTGGTAAGCATACCAATCGTTTATGTGTAAATAGTAATGCACACCTGGCTGGTTCTCTTCAAAATCAGTTGTCATCTTAGGTAACTAAAGCACTCCCCCTCACTTGGTTGCCATTCCTATTTGCTTTTGCAAACCCTTTCTCAATGGAAGCTGCTCTGGGGAGTTCTAGCCCAACCTTGATTAGAAACCAAACCAAATTCCAAACCCTCAAATCGCAAGGTCTGACTGCATTTGCAAAAGCACCCTACCGCTTCCAGCACCTGCTAGGGATGCTCTAGGCCACCCAAGATGCAAAGCTGGTACCTCTCCCAACCTCCAAGGGTCCCACCAGACCCACTGTTCCAGTTACAATGGCTGTGTAACAAATTATCCTAAAACACACATTTATTACCCTTGTGGGTCCTGCCAGTCAGGAGTTCAGACAGGGCACAGCAAGGATGGGTTGTCTCTGCTCCATGATCCCTGGGGCCCCACTAGATGCTGAACAAGTTGGGGCTCCTCGAGCATCTTTCTCTTTCTCCATGTAGCCTCTGAACATGGTCTCTCCAGTACATGAGCTTGAAGGTAGTCAGATGGCTTACATGGCAGCCCAGGGCTCTCAAGGGGCATGGAGAGAACAGGGAGAGGAGGGGAGGGGAGGGGGAAGGGAGGCTACCTATCACCTTCTATGACATAACCTCCAAAGTCATGAAGCCTCACTTGCTCCACACTCTTTTGGTCAAGGCAGTTACAAAGATCCACCCAGGTTCAAGGAGAGGACCAACCTCACGTCGTAAGACGAGTGAGAGTGGGATGTTTTTTAGTGGGGCCATCTTTGGAAATGACAATCTGCCACACCCTCCATGAACACTCTCCTGGAGGCTGGAAGTCAGACTGACACCATCTCCAGGGAAGGAAGGCTCATGGCTCCAGCTCTGGGCGAGGGTGTGAAACCTGGGGCCTCAATTGAAGGTCACCCATAGACCCTCTGAAACTCTGAGTGGGAAGAAGTCTTGAGGGTGCTACCTTGACATCATGCTCAGCCCCTGCACACAGTGGGTTCAATCACAGCCAATGCCTTTGCCTGGCATTTACCCTGCAAATTCCTTAGAATGAGTGATGTCTCCGATGCCTGGAATGTGCCATTCTCTTCCTGCCTCGGGGCCTTGGCATATCCTCTGCTGGGAATCCTCAGGTCACCTGGCAGAGTCACATGGGCAGGGTCCCACTTCACCCCAGCTTGTGGCTGCCAGCAGCCTTGCTCAAAAAGAGCCCAGGTTCATTTGTTCTTTCCTCCACGGGCTCTATATGGGCTCCTTCCTGCTCTCTGCCAGTAAACAGTAAGCCTTCTATGCATGGTGAGGGATGTTAACTAGATTTACGACAGTGATCATTTCACAATATATACATATATCGGATCATTATGTTGTACACCTGAAACTAATATAATGTTTTATGTCAATTATACCTCATTAAATTTTTTTTTAAAAAAAAACCAGTAAGCCTTGCTATCTAAGCAACATCAAATTCTGTGGGCTTGCCAGTTTTATGCCCCGAGTATAATCAAGCCCTCCAGCCTGGGTAACCAGACCCAGGTCTCATGCGGACACTGTCCAAGAGAACTTTCTGTAATAATGGAAATGTTGTGCTCTATCCAGTTCAGTAGCCGTCAGCCACAGATGGCTACTGAGCACTTAAAATGTGACTAGTGCAGCTGAGGGACCAAATCTTCATTTTATTTTTGTTTCATGAATCTGAACTTACTTACATTTAAATAGCCACATGTGACTAGTTGTTACCATATTGGACAGCACAGATTCCATTCTCAGGCCTCAGGGCAGGCCTAAATTCTAAGACAGAGAAGAGATTCAAGGCTCAAGGTCAACCCTACAAGAGACAGGCTCACCTCTATGCCTTTGAACCCCCTGGGTCCTGACTAGCTTGGAGCATCACTTAAAGAAGAGAAAAGGGCTTCCCTGGTGGCAGAGTGGTTAAGAATCCGCCTGCCAGTGCAGGGGACACGGGTTCAAGCCCTAGTCCAGGAAGATCCCACATGCCACGGAGCAACTAAGCCCATGTGCCACAACTACTGAGCCTGTGCTCTAGAGCCCGCGTGCCACAACTACTGAGTCCACGTGCTGCAACTACTGAAGCCCGCGTGCCTAGAGCCTGTGCTCCTCAACAGTCCACCACAATGAGAAGCCCACGCATGGCAACGTAAGAGTAGCTCCCGCTCGCCGCAACTAGAGAAAGCCCACGAGCAGCAACGAAGACCCAACGCAGCCAAAAATAGATAAATTAAAATAAATAAATTTATACAAAAAAAAAAAAAGAAGAGGAAAAAAGAAATTACAAAAGGTGAGCTCAAAACCCTTCTTTACCGATTGCTCCATTCAATCCAGTCTTTTCTGAAAATTATATTCAGACTGCTTTTCTCACTAAATATTAGAAGGCCGAGGAGCTGGAATTTAGCAGCAGAAAACCAACAGGCTTCTGCCTTGGGCATGCTCTCCATCATCCCGGCACCTGCCCAGAAAGCAGAAAACATCTCAGGCCAATTTTTTGTCTTTTAATTCTGAAAGGCCAGAATGCAGGTGGTGAAAGGGTATGCAGAGTGTGCTACCAAAGGTATCTGAAAACACCAGGACCTGCCATCAACCTAATCTGGGGCAGACAGCGGCTTCAAGCAGAACTAATGGCTCAGTTATAGACCTCATTAGTGGGTGGGATTTTACCCTTTTCTTTACTCTGATTGCGGAGGCTTTTCCCCACTCTGCTATTGAGCGGAAGGAATTTTGTAACAATGTTCAATTATTTGCCATTTCTGAGAGGGGGGAAAAATCAATTAAAAAGGAATCAGGGAGGGCTGTCCTGGTGGCGCAGTGGTTGAGAGTCTGCCTGCCGATACAGGGGACACGGGTTCGTGTCCGGGAAGATCCCACATGCCGCAGAGCGGCTGGGCCCGTGAGCCATGGCCGCTGAGCCTGCGCGTCCGGAGTCTGTGCTCCGCAACGGGAGAGGCCACAACGGTGAGAAGCCCGCGTACCGAAAAAAAAAAGCAATCAGGGAGAGGGTAAAAATGAATTTCCTCATCATTGGTGCTGATCATAGAAGATGGGATTTTCCCCTGCAGAGCAACTGCAAAGAATAACAGTCCTAGGGCATTTGATAAAGAAAAAGTTCTCTCTCGGTGGCGATTAATGTTGCCATCTCCCACCCCTTTCCTGCAAAAGGGGCTTGGAATTCTTCAGTTCAACCTCCAGCTTGGTGGAGCCTCCACAATGTCCCACGTTGTGGTGCTCGGCAAAGGAGATTTTATGTGGAACCAGGTGCCGTGCTCACCACAGACAAATGCATACCCCTTACGAAATACAAATGTATTTTTTTCTTCCTGCAGACCTTTCTGGGGAAAGCCTGGCTGCCCTTCCTTGTGATAGGTCTCTTTCTAGAAAATGGGGAAACGAACTCCCGGACACCAAGCCTCCTTCCCCGCATCCCCACCCAGTATTTAGCCAGGAGCCTCCTGCACCGCAAACAGGTCTCCATCTCTGCTCTTATATCCTCTGACAACTCGAATTGCTAACAATATTTCCGTTTGGAGAAACTTTTATAAAATATTACAATCAATTCAATTTCATTAACACACTTGAACCTCTAAGTTCACCACAGTGGAAAACACAATACTCCTCTATTACATCAAATGTCTGGTCAGATATATATCACAGGAAACTGAAACCAGAGGCACTGGCGGACCCTGTACATCCCAACTTAGCAAAAGGAATTATCTGACAGTTGGAAATGAAAAACTACTAATAAACATTGCGGTTTATTGAAAAGTGTAAACAATAAGATTAAGGAAACTTCTGCAATATTAAGAAATGTATATTATCCTACTTTACCTTGCTTGGGGAATTCCTCAAGGATTTATTATTCTGTTACACCACCAAAAAGCCTGTGTTATGTTAAGGGGCTCTGTCTTCTTCCCTGCATTCCGCATGAATCTAAAATTAAGAGGCAATCTTTCTTCAGCACGTTGTATTTCCCTAAATTAGGTTTGGTTTCCAGTGCAGAATTTGGAAGTCGGTGTTTTTCCTCCAGGTACCATTGGCCCCTAATAATAAATGCTCTAGAGAAAAGAGTCCCCGTTTCTCTGTGCTTTTGTTGTTCACACTGAAATGTATGCCCGTGAGGCTGGTGAGAATGCTGGGATGGAAAGCTGACTTCCAGGGCTCAGGGCCCAGGGTACAAAGCGGTGGGGAGGAAGCCGGGGCTGCTGCAGGAAGCGGTCGGGCCTTTGACCAGCCAGGAACAAAGAGGTCCTTGGGTGTTTCAGGCTTCTAGAAAGCAGCCTCCAAAATCCTCAGAGATCATAGGTTGAGCGGCCTGACCCATAGCAGGTCCCGCTTCCTAGACTACCTTGTTCCCTGCTTTCCCAGCTCATCTCTCAGTGGGTCTCCATTTGACACCCAGCAGCAGACCAGTTCTCCCTCCAGGTATGAGGATTCTGTCAGGATCTAAAGCTCCAGATGGGAAAATAACTGAGCCCTTGACCAGCCAGCCAACAGACTCTCAAGGTTCAGATGCCTCCACTATAAATAGGGGGTATTAATAATGTCCGCCAGATGTAACCCCTGCCTGGGGGGCCTACAGAGGGGCTTTTCAAACCTTCCCAGGATGTGGGTTGAGTCCCCAGACTCACACACCTGGGGTCTGGATTCTGCTCCTCCACAGCGTCTCTGTTCTGTCCCACATCACCCCAGGTGCAAAGCTCAGCCCCTTGACTAGTGTCCACTAGAAATCCACTCACTCTCAGCATTTAGTGAGTTTCAGTAGAATCTATGAGGAAGGGAGTGGCAAGGGGAGTGGGGAGAGAGGAGAGAGAGGGGCCTCATCAGACAGTACAAAGCATGCCCCCTCCCCACGCCACCCCCATCCCGCACTGCCAGTTCACTGATAATCCCACGGTTTATAAGTAGCAATGATCATTCCACCACCTGAGTGACACTCCCTCTAGCAGGCACTCTTGTCTCTGAACCGTCTGTGCAACGAGGTGGGGGATAAAGCACCCAGAGTCATCCACACTCTTAGCCTCCTGGGAGGACCAGCTGCAGGGCTTGGGGCAGACGGATACAGCCTTTGGCTAGAATTTGAAGGTTTCACTGCTCCACATTGCTAATTAGCACCTGCAGAAGCTGAATCTATAATCCTGGTGCGGATCATGCCAGCCCAGTCTAAACAACAGGGTATTTAGATCCAGTTGGAGAGGATCCATGTGGAAGACCAGGATAAGGAGATGTGCATTATTGTCTCAAGTATGCCTCACTCCTCAGTAGCCTCTAGAAATCTGTGTGCCTCTGAACCTCAGTTTACCCCAACTGCAAATGGGCATCATTCTGCATCCATACTGGCAATGAGTGGTTCTTCACCGGCTTGGCGTCTTTTATAATCTGAAACTCCAAACCAAAACTACTTTCCAGTTCCAGAATCACTTTGTCTCACCAACCTGCTGCTGCAGCTGTTTAGTCCTTACCCTTCCCCTTACAACTGAATTAGGTAAAGACCTCTCTGTCTCTTGAATGCCCCCCTCAGTTTGAGGTGTGAGGGCAGAGCTTGGCTCACGCAGGTTAGCTCCTTTAGGACTTGCTTCCATCCACTCTATTCATGTTAAAAATGTCCCCAGATGCATTTTAATCTCCATCTGCCATTATAGGGAAATTATCCCCCAATTTTTTTCATTATTACATCTTGTAGTTCTAGAACATAATGTTTAACCATCAAACCTCAAGACAGGCTTGTCCTTCAAAATTCCAAATCTCTCCTCTCTTGGAAATTTCTGCATATGAATTGTTAGCTGAACACCCAAAAATCTAATGGTTTGCACTGGTATTCAACTGTATTTTTTTTTCAGCACAGTAGAATTAACACTCAAATCTGACTTTCCTCGGGACCATAGGAAGTGACCAGGCAGCTGCATTTCTTATCCAAGGAAGGTCATTTTGCCAAATTGGACATCCCAGTGTTGCCCTGATATTCCCACAAAATTTGGGAAAAGTTGCCAGTGAAGCCAAATATAACAGAAAACACTCAAACACACTACAGTACCCACTCATCGTGACATTTGGGCCTGGTCTAGCCACAGCTTCCACATAATCTAAACCCTCTAATGTGGAAACCTCTAAACCCAAGCACACCCTCCCTGTGCTGTGTGGAAAAGATGGGGGTGAGCTGCAAAGACGTGCAGGTGCTAAAAACAACAGAGTTCATCTTCCTGAACATTAGAGAGAATCCTCCTCGTTTTTTCACAAAACCTCTGGGTGAAAAGAAACAGCATTTTCTCCCCATTATCCCATTGCTCTTCACAGCCTCCTGTGAGGTCAGTATTATTGTCCCCATTTCATAGATGGGGAAACTGAGGCTCTGAAAAGCAGTGACTTGCCAGAAATCACACTATGAGGGAGTTGCAGAGGTGGGAACTTGTACTCAGGTGTATCCAGATTTAAAGCTCTTCTCAATGGTTATTCGTAGTCCAATCCACCCCCACCCCGCTCCCCATACCCACCACCATCATCCAATGCCTGAATCCCTTCTGTGGCTTCCATATCTAGTGACCACCCTGCCTCTGCTTGAACACCTGCAGAGATAGGGGGCTCACTCCTTTCTGAAGCGGCCTCCATCCCCCATCAGCACCCTTACTCTTTCTTGCCTCTCCACTGCTGAGAGCCAGGAAGACTTCCACTCCCACTGAGGTAGGATGATAAGAGGGAAGCCTTAGAGCTAGCTTCTAAAACATTAAAATTAGAAACAGTCATTCAAAACAAAGGGAAACAGACAATACAGCAACAGCCAGGAACCTAGCCTGCTCCAAAGAACTTGTCAATTTCCCTTTTCTGAGGAAAACAGGAGTAAGTGAAGAGAGTAGGTGATGAAGAAGACATCACTCCTGGTACCCAATCTCCATGGGTCTGAGTGAGGCCAGCTGGCCCCATCTGGGAGATAGCTCCTATCATCCACCCAAGTGAATGTCCAGGGAAATGTGGATTGGCTTTTCTCACATCCCTACACTGTGTCTAGGGGGACAAAAAACACTGCCACAATTTTGTGGATCAGCAGAGAAATGCAACAGTTTGATGGATTCAACTCAACTAAGGGGCTGCAACCAGCTTTGCCGTAACGTCTCTCACATGCTTATGGTGTGCCAGGGTCTCTGCTAGTATCTTTACCTGTCACTGCATCTCTTAACCACCCTGGGAGGCAGATACCATTATTTTCCTTGTTTTATAGACAAGGATTTGAAAGCCTTCTTTATCTCTGTGCTCTGACCCAGTCATTTGCAACTGAGCCTCAGTTGCCCCATGCTGCTAGCAAGTGGCAGAGCTGGAATTCGACCCCACTGGGTTTCAGAGCCTATGCTCTTAATCACTAGCTACACTGCCTCAGTATGTTGCAGCTATAGGCATGGTGCTTACACAACAGGCAGTAAGGGTCTCTCAGTAATTTTTGTGAGGCCAAAATCAACCAATCAACAAGCTGAAAACATCATACAGAAACCACAAGTCCAAAATCACTGGGTGAGAGCAGAGGTTGCTAAAAAGCTTCAGAATCTGTTTTCACAGTTCGTATAATATCAAAACCAAAACCTTACAAAGAAAGAACCCAAAATGAAAATGTCTTATTTATGCATAGTGAATAATAATCTATATAGATTATTAGCAACCAGAATCCTACCACATATTAAAAGACTAACATACCAGGACAAAATGGAGTTCACCCCAAGAATGCAAGGCTAGTTCAATTTTAGAAAATCTATTACTATAATTCACTATAATTAACAAATTAAAGAATAGGGACTATATGATCATTTTACACGTGCTGAAAAAGATTTTTTTTTTTTTGAAAAAGATTTTATAAATTTCATCATTCATTCCAGATTTTAAAAACAGAAAAACTCAATAAAATAGGAATAGGTAGATACTTCATTAACATGATTTATACATCTTAAGCATCAAAACAAAATTTAGGCAACACTGAGTGTTGGCAAGGATACAGAGCAACCAGAACTCTCATACATTGCTGGTGGACATGTAAAACTCTTTGAGAAAGGTCTGGTACTTTCTTATAAAATTAAATACAACCCAGCCATTCTCCTAGGTATTTTCCCTAGAGTAATTAATGAAAGCAAAAGTCCCCAAAAAGACTTTTACATAAGTGTTCATAACACCTTTAGTCATATTAGCCTAAAACTATAAAGGATCTGAGTATTCATCAACAGGATAATAGTTAAGCAAACTGTAATATATTCATATAATGAATGTCTTAGTCTGCTCAGGCTGCTATAACAAAATACCATAGACAGGGTGGCTTAAACAACCAAAAAGTCTATTTTCTCACAGTACTGGAGGCTGGAACGTCCAAGATGAAGGTGCCAGCATGGTCTAGTTCTGGTGAAGTTGCTCTCGTTGGGTTGCAGATGGCTGCCTTTTCACTGTGCCTGCACATGGAGGAGAGAGACAGAGAGAGAGAGGGAGAGAGAGAGAGGGCTCTCCAGTGTCTCTTCTTATAAGGGCACTAATCCCATCAGACCAGGGCTCCACCCTAACGGCCTCATCTAACCCTGTCTCCCAAAGGCCCCATCTCCAAATACCATCACATTGGGGGTTCAGGCTTCAACGTATGAATTTGGGGGGGAGCACAACATTTAGTTCATAACAATGAAGTAAGACTCAGCAATAAGAAGGATTGCTGATACCTGTAGCAAACGTAGATGAATCTCAAAAACATTATGCTTTGTGAAAGGAAACTTACACAAGAGTATGATTTCTTTTATATGAAATTCTAGAACAGGTCAAACTAATCTATGGTAGGAAGAAATCACAACTGTGGTTGCCTGAGGTAGAGGGATAGGAACTGAGCTAAAATGAATACAATAGAACTTTCTGGAATTATGGTAATATCCTATATCTTGATAGGATTTGGGGTTATGTAAGTGTACGAATTCATCTAAACTCATGGAATGGTATAATTAGGGCTTGTGCATTGAATTGTATTAAATTTTACCCCTCTAAAAAAAGGAACCATATCAAATATTGAACTCTGGTTAATGAGATGAATGCTGAAATTTTTAGAAGTAAAGTGTACTGATGTCTTCAACTCACTTTGAAATGCATCCAAAAAAATCAGACAGACTGATGAATGGATGAAGGGAAGGGTAGATGGATAGATATGTAATAAAACAAGTATAATAAAATGTTAATTGTAGCAACTAGGTGCTGGGTATGTGAATGTTTGCTATATACAATTCTTTCCACTTTTCTGTATGTTTGAAATTTCTTATAATACAATGTTAGAGGAAAAAGCCAGCTTCATACTTAACAGTAAAATACTAGAAGCATTTCCATTAAAGTCAGAAATAAGTCAGGGATACCTACTCTCATCAATATTAACAATTTCTTTCTGAAAGTACCAGCAAGGTTGCAAACTCAAATGCCTTTAGGGGCCATGCAGGTAATGTAAAAAGGTAAAGAGAGTTAGGTTTAAAAAAATAGGGACTGGTTAAACTCTGGAGTCATGACCCACCTTAGAGCAGCAGCACATGCATTCCAGTGCATTTTCTCCTGCAGGTACCAGCCCAGTGTGGTCTAATCACCTAAAATTTCATGTGAGGCTAGAATTCCAGCTTTGGTATATGTGCGAAACTCAATTTTTTTTAAGATGATTTAATTGTTTTGCAAATACAGAAAATACACCTTGCCCTAGAGCACTTAGTTATTTATCAACCTCCAAACCAGCAACAAATAAGAAAAATGTAAAAAGGAAAGGTCATCGGGCTTCCCTGGTGGCGCAGTGCTTGAGAGTCCGCCTGCCGATGCAGGAGACGCGGGTTCGTGCCCCGTTTCGGGAAGATCCCACATGCCGCGGAGCGGCTGGGCCCGTGAGCCATGGCCACTGAGCCTGCGCGTCCGGAGCCTGTGCTCCGCAAATGGGAGAGGCCACAACAGTGAGAGGCCCGCATAACGCAAGGAAAAAAAAAAAAAAAAAAAAAAAAGGAAAGGTCATCTATATGCGGAATCTAAAAAACAATACAAACGAACGCATACGCAAAACAGAAAGAGACTCACAGATACAGAAATCAAACTAGTGGTTACTGAAAGGGAGAGAGGGGCAAAATAGGGGTATGGGATCAAAAGATACAAACTACTATGTATAAAATAGATAAGCAATAAGGACATATTGTATAGTACAGGGAATTATAGCCATTATCCCGTAAAAACTTTTAATGGAGTATAGTCTGTAAAAATACTGAATCACTGTGCTGTACATCTGAAGCTAATATAATATTGTAAATCAACTATACCTCAATAAAAAAAATTAAAAATTTCAAAGGAAAGGTAAATCCAAGATATAAACTGAAAATCTATTAGGAAATCTAAGAGTTTCAGTAAGAGGACTGATTACAGATTTAATATATAAACATTGATAGCTTTCCTATATATAAATCACAAGCCATTAGAAAATATACAGGAAGGAAAAAATCTCCTTTATAATAGCAACAACAAAAGAAAGAGACCTAGCAAGAAATGCACAGGATCTAAGAGAGTAAAGCTTTAAAATGCTGCTGAAGGTGTATCAGGCAGTATAGGCTAAATGATGTTGCAGAAACAACCGGCACCAAAATCTCAGTGGCTTAATGCAATACAAGCCTATTTTTCTCACCTGAATTCAGTCGTGTATCTGGGCAAGTGTTCGAAGCAGCTGCCCTCCTGTGTAGTTCGGCAATAGGCTTACTTTGATCCTGCAATACCTCATGCTTCCATGATCACCAAAGCAAAGGAAAAAGAGAGAATCACACATGTGTTTGTCATTGTCTCAGCCCTAAAGTGTCACATGTCACCTTTACTCATATTTCACTGGCCAGAAGCAGTTAGTTGCCCTGCCATGTCTGAGAAGCTGCAAAATGTAGGAGAACAAATTAAATACTTGCTGAGCATTTTCTGCCCCACAGTAAATGAAAGTCATATTATGATCTTGATGTAAAAGACAAAAAAGATATCAATTCTCCCTAAATTATGTCATAAATGTAATATAATCCCAAAGTACCAAAAGAGTATTTCTTGGAACAAGACAAGAAAATCTTAAATTTATATGTAAAAATAAACATATATGTATAATCCGAAAAATTCTGGGGAAAAAAAGAGTAATGGCATGGTGGCTGATCTTACTAACACGTTAAAACAAATTACAAAGCATCAGTAATTAAAACAATTTGGTACTGAAATATGAATAGACCAACCAATCAATGGAGAGAATAAAGGGTCTAGAAATAGACACAAACATATATTGGGATTTGGTATATAAAGATGACATTGAAAAACAATGAAGAAATGTTTGATTATTTAATAAATAGTATTAGAACAACTGGCTAGCCATTTGGGGGAGAAAAGCTAAATTCTTACCTCACTTCTTATACTAAAACATATTCTGGGTAGATGAAAGATTTAAACACTAAAAAATAAAATTATAAAAATATAAAAGAAAATATGAAAAATATTTTTGAAAATGTGAAAAATATTTTAAGATCTTTCTAAGTAAGATACATATCCAATTAATTATTTTAAAATTAACAAATTTAACTACACCAAAGTGTGAAAATTTCTGCCAGACAAAACAAAAACCAAATCAAAAGACAATGGCAAACTGGGAAAAAGATAATTTCCATAATATTATGTAAGAACTCTCAGAAACCAAGAACAAGTCCAACAACCCAATAGAAAAAAAGACCAAAAAAAGAACACAAATGACTTTTAAACATTTAAAAGGATGTTCAGCCTCAGTCATTAAAACAATGAATTATTATTTTTTATCTAGCAGATTGGCAAAGATAAAAAATGTAATAATACCTAGTGTAAGCGAAGATATGAAGATACCGGCATGCTCATGAACTATCAATAGGGTTATAAATGGGCACAACTGCTTTAAAGGGTAAATTGGAAATAAGTTTCAAATTTTCAATCTACCTGATCTTTGAGCCAGCAATTTTACCTCTAAAATTACCGATATACTCACACACATTGCTGCAGCTTTTTTATGTGATCACCAAAAAAAACCCCTAAAACACCTAAACATTCATCAATAGGATAGCTAAACACATAAAAAATATAGCGAATGTTGTATAAAGAGACCTTGGAAAGAGACACTAATAAAAGTAGATGCCCAAGGTGGGAGGGGAACACCCACAAGAGAGACAGGGATAGGAGTAAGACTTCTTAATGTATTCCTGTTTCTACGATTCTGATTTTTGAATCTTTTGAATGTATTACCTATTCCAAAAACAAAATTGAATTGAAAAACAACAACAACAAGAAAAAGAATGAGATTGATCTGTATATGCCAATACAAAATGATCTCCAAATACGTTAGTGGGAAAAAAAGCAAGGTTCAGAAGTCTGTCGAGTATGCTACCATTTATGTGGCAAAGTATATGCACTGAAAATGTCTAGAAAGATACATAAGAAACTGCTAACAGCGGTTTCCTCTGATAAGGAAACTAGAAATCTGGAGTGGAAGAATTACCTTTCATTTCATACCCACTAATACTTGTTTTTTAACAGGTAAATACAATACTATTTCAATTATTCTATCCCCAGATCAAAATCACTGGGCTAGAATCACCACGATGAAATCAGCTGAATCTCACAGAAACAGATGTAGTGCTTGTGTGTGGGATTAAAAAAAACTAGCAGGGAAGGGAAAGGGCCCCCCCTACCAATATTCAGTGACCTAAAGGATACATCTGGAAGGGCACTGAACTTTGGGAGAAGAGCAAGACTTCAGAGTCAAGCCCAAGTGCTTGAATCATGACTTTGTCACTTACTAGCTGTGTGACCTCAGGCTAGTTCCTTCACCTCTCTGTGCCTGTTTCTTCATTCCTTAAAAAAGGAATTGTTACACTTGTCTTCTGTTATGATGATTAAATGACATAATACAGGTAAGGTGCTTAAAGCCCTGGCATATAGCAAGCATTTAGTTAGTAGTAGCAGGAGAAAGGTTAAATTATCGTACCCTGGTGCTCTGGAATATTATTATATGGCTTTTGAAAAGAATTACATAGGGCTACGCCTGATAACGTGGAAAGATCGGCAGGCACATTCTTACGCGAAGAAAGCAGTGAGAGACCAGAATGTATAACAGGACTGCAACTTGCGGGGGGGGGCGGGGGGGGACCTATATTGTTTATGTTTCGATTTTGAATTTTTTAAAAATTCAAATTGCTACGAGTATTCAAAAATCTGTAAGGCTCCATACCAATCCGTAAACTGTGGTTATCTCTGGAGAGGAAGTTTGGGGAAGGAAGGTTTGGAGGGACTTTCGCTTTTTACTTTATGTATCGCTATATTGTTTGAGCTTTTCACGACGAGCGTTGATCACTTTTTCGATTTTAAAAGAAGTCTTTTTCACTAGAAAATTAATGGGAATTAGGAAACTGGCGCACGCTTCCTCAGCAGCCGGGCCGGGGAAGTGGGGTGGCAAGGCACTCACTCCCAGCTCTCCGCCCCGACCCCCCTAGCCTCCCACCCCAGCGCTCCAGCAGTGGAGGGCCGCGGGGTGCACACGGGGGCACGGGCGCCGCAGGGACGGAGAAGGGGGAAGGGATCGAGGGGGGAGGGGCCCGCGGGGGTATCGGGGGTGGCGGGGGCGCAGGGCGGGGGCGCGCGGGGGGGCGGGGGAACACGGAGCCACGAGGGCCAGGGGGGGCGCGGGGCCCCGGAGAGCGCAGCCCGGGCAGGCCAGACACACGCTGAGCCCGGGGACCTCGCTGCCGTGCCATCAGCGCCGCCATCAGCTGCGCCGCGTGCGGCCCCGCGTCCCCCGCTGCTCGCGGCCGCGGGTCCCCCGGCAGCAATAATGAGGCAGAGCGCCGTGACCGCGGCCCCGGGCTGCGCCGCCGCCAGCCGCGCGGGCCCCGTATTAGCATTTTCGAGGCCTTCCTGTTTGCTCTTTTGTGCTCATTTTCCATCCCGAATGCTCGGCACATCCCGGGCCGTGTCCTTAGCAGCGGGGCCACCGAGGCAGAACGCGGCTGCCCAGGTTTTGGGAAGCCAAGCCGGCCGCGGGCCCGGCAGCCTCCGGAGCACCCCTGCCTCCTGCCCTGCCGGGCCAGACCACCTTGGGGAGGCCCGCCAGGGAAGGAGAGGCTGGGAAGGGAACCGGGAAGGGGCGCAGGCTTCGCCCCAGAATATGCCCGGAGCTGGGTCTTCTCCCTGGAAAGCTCCCTGCCATCGTCTCTGCAACTCCGGCCGGGGTGCACAGGCTCCGGAGCCCGACTGGAGTGGGCTTGGGTCCTGACTCTGCCACGGAATGATGTGGAGCCCTGGTCTACAACCTCTTCTCTGTGTGCCTCGATTTCCCCACCTTTAAAAATGAAGCTGGGTACCTATCTCATCGGAGTAAATGCTTGTAAAGCACTTATCTTCGTGCTTGACACGTTATCTAATTTATTCTTCAACAATCCTGAGAGGTGGGTATTAATACTGTCAAAGTAAATGGGGCTCAGAGGGGTGAAGTGGCAGAGGTCTTGACAGCTAGGGAGCTACCGCACTGCTGGAGGAAGCAGCCAAGAGCAGAAGTATTTGTCTCCAAGGTAGACCAAGGCATGCACTTTGCGACTAAAGTTTTCTGGCCTAGGAAGCAGATCAGGAACAAATGAGTTCGAAGGAGGAGGCTGGAGAAGAAGGCTGTGCTTGGGGTGGCATTTTTAAAGAAGGGGCTAAGAAGGCCTGCGGTTCAGATATAAGTGTGCATGCACCTGCTGCCCCAGCATCAATCAAAAAGCACTGCTGCCTCTTTCCACCATTCATGCACCAAGTATATGCTGAGCACCCGCAATTAGCCTGGGGAAAGGGATTGGGGGTTGGGGGGTGCAAAACCTACTACAAAGCTACAGTAATCAAGACAGCATGGCACTGGCATAAGGCTAGACATAGATCAATGGAATAGAATGAGAGTCCAGAAACACACCTTTACATTTATGGTCCATTGATTTTTGACAAAGGTGTCAAGATAATTCAATGGGGAAAGGCTAGTCCTTTCAACAAATGGTGCTGGTACAACCGGATAGCCACATCATCATACACAAAAATGAACTGAAAATAGATCATAGGCCTAAATGTAAGAGCTGAAACTATAGCATTCTTAGAAGAAAACATAGGAGTAAATCTTTGTAGCCTCGTGTTAAGCCATGGTTTCTTAGATATGACACCAAAAGTGTGTGTGCATGCACACACAAAGAAAAATTGAGCTACATCAAAATTTAAAACATTTGACCTAAAAAATGAAAAAGAAAAGACAATCCCCAAAACAGGAGAAAATATTTGCAAATCATATATCTAGTAAGGGACTTACATCTAGAATATATAAAGAACTCTTACAACTCAATAATAAAAAGACACATACCTGATATTTTTTAATGGGGAAAGATTTGACTAGACATTTCTCCAAAAGAGATATACAAATGTCAAATAAGCACATGAAAAGATGCTCAGCATCATTCGTTAGGGACATGCAAATCAAAAATACAATAAGCTACCACCTCACACCCACTAGAATGGTTATAGCCAAAAAGGCAGGATGTGGAGAAATTGGAGCCCTCGTACACTGCTGGTGGGAATGCAAAATGGTGCAGGGATTGGAAAACAGTTAAACATAGAATGACTCAGCAATTCTACTCCTAGGTATATACCCAAGAGAACTGAAAACATATGTCCACACAAAAACTTGTATATGAATGTTCACAGCAGCATTATTCGTAATAGCTAAAATGTATTAAAACCCAAATGTTCATCAACTGATGAATGGAAAAATAAAATGTGGGTTATCAGTACAATGAAATATTCAGCCAGCACTGTCCCTAGGTGTAAGAAGTGCTCTGTATCTGTATTGAACGAGTGAACAAATGGAAGGTGAAAGAATGACTTCAGCTGAAAGCCGTCCATCTACATTCCCCTGGGTCCCTGGAAAACATCTCCAGACACAAGCAAAGCCCTACACTGAAGCATCATAGTCACCGCAGAAGGAACCCCAGTTCCCCCACCTCCTGGCTGCGTGAGCTTGCGCTGCCCTCTTGGAGCACGCTTACTCACCTGTCACAGGGTCGTCAGTGCCTGCCCACTTCCCTCCCAGGGCTGTGCAACTCAGATGAAGTGTGGCAGGTGTTAAGTGTAATCTTCAAACTTCAAAAATCCAAAAATCAGGCTCGTGACACCCAACATTGGCCTTTGGGCTCTCTTTGGTTTCTCTGTTGTTCTAGATCAGGGGCGGGATCTTCAGCCTGAGAGCCAGTGCTGACTGCCCCAAATGGGCTGCCACTCAGGAGAAAACATCTTGCTGAGCCATCCTGGGAACACCCACAACCAGCCTAACATTGAACTTGTGCTTCCAAGTGCCAGGCACCCTCCTCCCTTCGAGATGGTATTTCACTTAATCTGCAGGAGAGTCCTACTGCACTCCTCTGTTGACGCTGAGAAAACTATAGCACAAAGAGGTGGGTTCAACCTGCATCTGTCTGACTCCAGAGGCTGTGTTCCTAACCTCCCTCACACATACTACCTCCAGTTGTTTTTAAAAAGTCTGGAAATGTACCCATGATGGGAGAAGCAAATTCAGTAGCTTCTAGCAGGAGTCTGGGGAGAGGGTGACTCAGCACTGACCCACAGAGCACTGGCCCACAGAGAACCAGTAGGGGGCTGAGTCACAACAGCCCTTATGTGTGCGATACTGGCCCTCACGTCTCGGACTGCCCTGTGGTTCTGGGGCTCAGAATACAAGATCAAATGCCCAGGTAGTCCAAAGCATGTCATACTTCTGCTCAAACATCTTCAAGGTTTTCCCATCACCCCCACAACCAGACCCCTCGGCCTTTTCCAATCTGCTGTGGAACAAGCACTGGTCTGGAGTCTGGCGATGTGAGCTTTGTTTTCTTCCTGGGATCCTGGCTTCCTCCTCTGTGAAACAAGCATCCACATCCCTCGGCCCTTCCAGCTCAAATGGCTTGACTCCATGTGTATCTCAGCAGCCTCATCTCCCAGAAAGTCCCTTTGCATTTTAACCAAAGCACTTCCCTTGCCCTGGAATCCTCGTGCCTTCTCTCCCCTGGGTCTTTGTTTATGATGACCCTTCCTGTAAAATCTTCCTCCTTCCCATCTCTGCCCACCCAAATCCTCCTTGTACTCCTAGCTCCAGCCCTAACGTCTCTTCCTCCAAGAAGCCTGCTCCGAGCCCCAGAGGAAGCATCCCCTCTGAACTCTCCCAGCACAATGTCTGTGGCTCTCCCTTCTTTTTATGGGGTTTTATGCCATTGCAAGAGGTACGATATTGTTTGGGACAAGGATGCAGGTTTCGGGACTTCCCAGTGGCTAGGACTCTGTGCTTCCGCTGCAGGGGGCCCTGGTTCAGTCCCTGGTTGAGGAACTAAGATCCCGCAAGCTGTGTGGGGCGGCCAAGAAAAAACAACAACAACAAAAAAATGCAGGTTTGGAGTCAAACAGACCTAGGTTCAAATGCCAGTTCCCCAGAGTGTTATGATCTTGGGCAAGTGACTTAATGGTGCTGAATTTTACTTTCCTCGCATGTAAAATAGCAATAACACAGCATCTCCCTCAGAGGGGGGGTTAAATAAATTGATACATGTAAGAGCTCAATAAATAGCTGGTATTACTACTGTCTTGTCTTTCTCTTGAGGCAAAGCTCCTTGAGGGCAGACATAGCGTCTTTCTCATCTCCTTAGAGCTCAGCACAGGGTCCCTCCTGAACGTGGTTAAACATTTTTAGAATAAAAGGGAGACAATCAGAAGTAGTCTCAGGCTGTACACCTGTGTTCACAGTAGCATTATGCACAACAGCCAAAAGGTGGAGGGACCCAAGCGCCCATCAATAGATAAACGGATAAACAAAATGTGGTATGTACATAAAATAGAATATTATTCAGCCTTAAAATGGTAGGAAATTCTGACATATGGATGGATGAACCTTGAGGCCATCATGCTAAGTGAAAGAAGACAGTCACAAAAAAAATAACTACATGATTCCACTTATACATGGTACCTAGAGTAGTCTAATTCATAAAAATGAAAGATGGAATGGTGGTATCTAGGGAGGAGGGGAGGGAGGAATGAGAAGTTGTTGTTTAATGGATACAGAATTTCCATTTTGCAAGACAGACAGCATTCCAGAAATCAGTGGCAAAACATTGTGAATGTACTTAACATTGTTGAACTGTACTCTTAAAAATGGTTAAGATGCTAAATTTTATGTTATGTGTATTTTATCACAATTAAAACTAAATAAGATAAAATAAAATCAATAACTTGTTCAGATCTTTAAAAAATAGTAGGGGCTTCCCTGGTGACGCAGTGGTTGAGAGTCCGCCTGCCGATGCAGGGGATGCGGGTTCGTGCCCCGGTGCGGGAAGATCCCACATGCCGCGGAGCAGCTGGGCCCGTGAGCCATGGCCGCTGAGCCTGCACATCCGGAGCCTGTGCTCCGCAACGGGAGAGGCCACAACAGTGAGAGGCCCGCGTACCGCAAAAAAAAAAAAATAGTAGATTTAGGCTGAATCCCTCAAGAGTCTCAGTAGGAACAGAGCAGCTGAAAAGATGCGCTTAAAGTTTAAAATGTTTGGGTATAAAATCTGTTTTAATGTCTGTGAGCCACTCATATATACATATGCTCCAAACGAGCTCATTTTTCTTCTCCTTTCTGCTCTGAAGGGTGACATAGAGATCATCAGCACAGGAAGGCTCTGAACGACCTGCTGATTAGAGGATAATATTCATACAATGGGGTTAAAAGCACTGGCTGAAAAGTTCTTTCATAAAACCTGCTACATGAGAAGAAAAAATAATTTATGAGAACATGAACAATTAGCACTTTGTAAAAAAGAAATAATGCACTTAACTTGATCCCTATATTTAACATCTATTAAAGATTACCCTCATGAATGAAACTCGACCTGGAAATTAACAAGGGATTTAAATTGCATTATGCAAGCGAAAGATAGAAACCAATAAGCCAGTGCACCAGCTCAGGACTTCCAATATGCGACTAGGATGGCATCTGTACAATGAAGCCTGACCATTTCTTCACATTTCTCTGAGCTGCAAGATGTTGCTGCAACATATAAGAGCATTTGTTTCAGCCCCCAAATCCCATGATAAAAATCCCTAGGTAGCTGCAAACACAAGGTTGGCACCCTTCATTTTTAAAAATAACTTCTAGGTCATTTTTTTTACTGATAAAACTAACCAAAAGATTCCCTTTAAAAGGATGTCTGCACTGCTTCTAGATCTGACTCTGGATCATTTCCATAGAACCATTCAAGTGAATCTATAGGGCAAGGCTAGATCAGAAATTGTATTCTGGGTCACTTAGTTTCCTCCAAGTTACCGAGCATTTTATTCCCCAAAATGAGCAGCTCAAACGGTGTGCAATGGGTCTTAGAAAACAAGTGTGGACTATAGATATTTATGTGCGCTTTTTAAAAAATAGTTACCATGTACTGAGCCATACTCTGTGCTAAGCAACCCACAACCCACCAGGTCAGTTTTATTATCCCCATTTTACAAATGAGAAGACTGAGGCTCAGAGAGTTCACTTACATTCACATGGGTATATCTGGGATTGGGACCCAGGTTTGTCTGTTTCCAGAGCTCACTGGCAGTCACTACCCTTTACCGTGGGGGGCAGAGATGATGGCAGAAGCATAGAAACCCTCAAAGAAGACAAGTACAAGTCCCCCACCCCACCCCACCCCGCCGTCAACCCCTGGAATGCCCAGAGCCTGTATCTAGAACCAGAGGCTGAGCTCTCTGTCTCCTGATAACAAAGCATCCTGCTGCTTCCCAGGGGACATGTCAGGACCATGGGCTCTGATGCTGATTGCTAAGAATTGCCCCACTGGGAGGAAGCAGAGAGCTTCTTGCCATCGTTCGTTCAAACCCCCTGCAAGATAGGGTCTTGTTCACAGCCTCATGGGAGATTTGGCTTTGTTTTTCGTTGTTGTTGTTGTTGTTGTTTTCTATCACTGTCACTCTTGCTACATCCAAGTTTTCTGGTTATTGTTCCTAGTGCTGGATCTGGGCACAATTTACCTCTTTGCTGAGAGAAAAAACTCGGCTCTTACAGTCCTGGCTTGGTGTGTGTGCATGCAGAGCCCAGCCTTCCCCATTGTTATCTTGGGAAAGAAAAAGCAGATGTTAACCGTTACCCCTTGAGAATTCACCTTGCTGTGCTGTAAAAGTCTGTATTATTAACATTCCAAAATCCTTCCACTCTTGTACGCATCTTAGATGGGAGTGAATTTTTGAGAATTCAAAAATGTGGAGAGGACGGATGTGGCAGAATATTATTAAATTGGCCCAGGGCAGTTTTGAAATTTGAAAGTTTCTCACTCTCCCTGGCTCTGGCCAACTCACAGCCAACTCAGTTGAGCAGCTTGTACGAAGGTTTCTCATTGGGTGGCCCTCTCCATCCTCACAGAGGGTGAAGGGCAAGTACAGTGGGTACCCAGGGAGGACAGATTTGTCCAGCTCCATTTGGGCACACTGGAAAGAGGGCACAGTGGCAAAAGGAAGACACTCCATAAGACATCACAGTAAGTGCATTAAACATGAGTTAAGTTAATGGATCCTTTTTTAAGACAAATAATTCTAAGGCAACTTCTCTTTTATATAAGCCAGCAATGAAACTCAGTGGTTTCTTCCTCCTCTGATCTGGCTGACCCATTGGAAAGTAGGAGATGGGGTTTTTTTGTTTTTGTTTTTCACTCTATTTTGAAAAAAAAGAGAAACAGCAAAACCAAACAGCCACTCATTGCAAAACTGTGAAATAATTTCAAAGGGTATTTCCAAACATACAAATGTGCTTTGCAGCAAAATAACTGCAAGTTTCTGTAACAATAGAGCAGAGTGATTAAGTCCAGGGCTTTAAAATTGGGAGGACCTAGGCTGAGTTCTGTCTCTGTTCCTCTCCAGCTGTGTCACCATAAGCAAGTTAATTAACCTCTCTGAGCCTCAGTTTCCTCCCCTGCCAAGTGGGGAATGACAATAGCACCTACTTTATAGGTCTGCTCTGAGGATTAAATAAGATAAGGGAGATAGAGTACACAGCACCTGGCACATACTAGGTGCCCAAGAAATGTTAGCTGCCTCATATTATTATTTTCACCATCATTATTGTTGGTGAGGTTGTTTTTGAAGTACATTGGCCCCCAGATGCAGTAGCATCCACACATCCTGCCCTGAAGCCAACAGGTGGGGTTTGGTTTTGCATCATGAACTAGACCCAAGCAACTGCAAAATAAAGGCCCCTTCCAGCAGGAAGAGTTTCTCCTCCTCAGCCCTCACCCCCACCCCCCTGGTTTTGATCTCAGAATTCCCAGCTACTGAAGATTTACTAAGGACATTTGGGGGTAGGGAGCAAAGAAAGACAAAACAGAATCTATTCCTGTAATTAACTGCTTAACTAGAGCTTTCAGCAATTAGTGGGATATTTTAAAGAAGAGAGGAATGGATACCGACCATCTCTGATCTGTCTTCCCAGAGGTAAGTTGTTCCCTAGCCCAAGCGCGAAGTGCCACCTCAAGGAAACTCAGGTGAGTCCTGGAAGGAAGACCCACGTGGGTTAGTTGTAAATGGCGGGGTTGGCGGGTGTCAGCGGAGCCCGGAGGGGGAGATGGAAGTTTGCGCAAGGCTGCCACAGATCGGGACGAAACCGAAAAGGATGGTCTCATTAACGCGAAGTAACCGGCCAAATTAACTGACCCAGAGTCCATATTCCCCGAGCATTTGGGGAAAGAGAGTTTGCCAAAAGCCGCAGCGCCCGGTGTGGGAGGCTGAGCGCAGCTCCCTGCAGAGGGAGCTGTGCTGACGCTCCCCCGCCCGAGTAGACAGCCATCCATCACTCCGGGAGAGGCAGCGTTGGGGACGTGAACTCGGTCACCTCCTCCCCCTCTCTCCTCCCCAGCAGCCTCCGAGGAGCCGAGGCGGTGGCGGCAGCGCGAGGAACAGAACGCGCTGCAAACTGCTTGGCTACCCCTTTGCAAGACTGACGCCGCCGACACAAGTTTTTCCATTTCCCCAAACAGCATCTCCGGCTGCCAGTAAAGACGGCGGCTCTAAGCCCAGGCACGCGGTCAAAGGGGGTCTTATCCAGCGGGTTCTGAGAGGCCCTCTTCCGCCCTGGGCGTGCGCTGGGGCCTCCGGGGATACTCACCTTCCCCCTCTGTCTGCTGGCGGCCACGCCGGGGACCCGGGCCGATTGGGCGGCTGTGCGGAATAATTACCGAGTAATTCGATGGCGGGTCTGATAGGTGCCAGGTCCAAGTCCCCTTCGAAATCGAATTCCGCCGTCTTCTGCGTCCGGCGTGGGCAAGGCACGGTTAACGCCCAGGATCCCACTTTCGCAAGGGTTCTGGGGCAGGTGTGCTCTGAGCCATTGTGGCCTAAGCCGAGTTGACAGGCTCCATTAGAGAGCGGCTCTGTCATGGAAATTGTGGTCTTAACAGAGGGGTATGTGGTGGATACCAATTATTCGCACCAATCTACACTGCCTGGCAGGCCCCTTTCCCTGCCTGACTGATGCGATGAGGGGATGTTCTCATCACCATTCTCTAACTCCACATCAGACCTGACCTGCAGGGGCTGGATTGGGGAAGGCATGGCCTGGAGACCCACAGCAAGGAAAAACAATGCCCCTTCAATGCCTGACCCAACTCCTAGGACCTAATGACCCATGCATTCTACCCAGAAGCCTCAGATGCCTCTCAAAATCAATGCAAACTGCAGAACTTTGCAAGGACTGTCAGATCTAAAGTAGGAAAACATTTGAACAGGTCTTACGGCAGCAAGAGTCCTGGTGTGGGACACCTGGATGCCTGGGAGTGACCTTGACAAAGACCTTCCCCCTGGATCCTCAGTGTCCCCACCTCAGGTGCCATGACAAGGCCCAATTTCCCGGAACCTGAAGCAGATCACGTCTGTCCCTGACCAGGGCGTAAAGATGGCCGCTAAGCCAAGACAAATTCAGGCGGAGCCCCCTTCCTCCTAGAAAGCAGAGAAGCCACCTGGAGAGAAGGAACTTGACTGCAGAAGGGAGGGGAGAGGGTGTTTGTAAACCTCACCTGCCCAGGAGGCAGCTCCCAAAAGAGTAACACAGGACCCTGAAGGTAGAGCCCCTAGGACTTGGATCCCCAAAGAAAGAGGCCAATGAAACAAATCCATGAATTCGTACCATACACTCCAGAGACATCAGGACTGACCCCAGCCCCCTGGGTCCCACCTCCCCCCTACTCTGGGAAGGACAGTGTTTGCCACATCACCACGGCCACCTCCTCTACACAAACAAACCTCTCTATCCAGTGGCGGGGCCCAGGTCCCGAGGTGTGCCAGCCAATCGCTTCTCCCCAGAGGAGCGGCCGTGGGGATGGGGAAAGGAGGGGTGACTCAGCCAGCCACTGTGCGTCTTGGGTGGGAGAGCGTCGCCGTGGCTAAGAGGCCGTCAGTGACTGACCCAGGGTCACTAGTGCGAGGCTCAGAACGCCCAAGTCTGGGGCCCAGAGAAGGGAGAAGGCTTAACCGTGGGCCACTTCTTAAGAGACCGGATCGGGATAGGTCCGGTGGCCCCCGCTGCGGGCCCTGCACGCGCATCCCCGGCTGCCAGAGCTGAAAGCGCCGCCACCCCGCGGAGGTCCTGGAGCCCGGGCCGCCGCGCCCTCGGACCCCGCAACGCGAGAGCCCGGAAAAAGCCCCCGCTCATTCCAGGCAGGGGAGCCTGGACTGCTTCCAGCAACCCTCTTCCTTTGGTCACTTGGACTCTGTCACCCCGGGCTTGCGTGCCCACAGCAGCGCCTCCCACGGAGCAGCCCGCGGGGCCTCCGGCCGGACGCTGCTGAGCTTGGCGGCGGCCTCCGCCGAGCCCC
>NW_006780610.1:2773086-2806817 GCF_000442215.2 Lipotes vexillifer | reverse complement strand
CCCCCGCCGGCCGCGGGGCGCGGCGGAGACCAAGGCTGCCATCTAGCGGGCGCGGCGGGTGGGCGCCGTGAGGGACCCGAGCCGGGCCGGGGCGCGGAGGGCTCCCAGGGTCCACTGCAGCCCGGATGGGTTTGGAAGCCAAGCGTTCGGAGCAAACTTCAGCACGAGCTGTGTGACCTTGGACAAGTCCCCGACCCTTCCTGAATCAAACCTGCTTTACTGGTAAAACGGAGAGGGTACGACTTCTCCGCTCAGGGTCGTCGGGAAACACGGGACGAGGAGAGAGGCGCATCCCCCTTCCTCCAGGCCAGTCCTCCGCGCGGGCGCTTCACACCCCACTCCTGCCCAAATGAGTCTTGAGCAAACCCAGTCCCCCAAAGACGGCAGAAGAAGGCGGCGCCACGGAAAGCCAGCAAAGCAGGAATCCACACTGAACAGCAGGATCCTTTTCTAGGAATTGTAAACCCAGAATTGTAAATAAAATGCTAATGATTTATTCGTGCTCAAACTCCGGGGGCTGCGTCGCAGCTTTTGAAGACAATTCCAAGGGAAACTTTCCAGGAAGGCGGGCCTCCCCGCGGCGCCTTCCAGGGCTCTCCGGGGGCTTAACAGGCAGTAGTTCTCTGCGGAAAGCTCTGAACTGCCCTTGACTGAGAACTGGATGGGGTTAGAGGAGGACTGGTCTTTTTCCTTCAGTCTACAACTGAGTCAGTCCCCCTCAGCACATGCTCATCATTCATTCAACAAATATTCGCCCATCACCAAGTCCCTACCAAGCCCTTAGCCGAATCCTGGTGGTCAAAACAGACGTAGAATTCACATCTGGTTGGGGAAGGTTGACTTAATAAATGATCCCAGAAATAACTCCATGCAAATTACAGTAACTGCCTCAAAAAAAAAAAAGAAAGAAAGAAAGAAAAGTATAGATTTTTAACTTCCAGGATGGATTCCATAAAAGTTCTGGAAGCTTCCAGGGACTCTGGGGGCTGGGGCTGGGGGTTGATCCTGTAATGCGCCTTGAGGGTCCTAAATATTTTAAGGTATTTCTTCAACGGATGGGCTTTAAAACAAATGAACAAACAAACAAAAATAATTCAGCAAGATGCATATACATCTGCTGCTGCCATGGTAGCCGTCGTGATGCCTGACCTGGCTGGGTAAGGTTGGGGTCACTGAGCCCATCAGACTGCTGTCCAGCCAGCCCAACCCACAAAGCAGCGCAGACAGCCTCACTTTCAGCTGCTTCTCCCACCAAAGCAGGAGGCTCAGAGCCAGCCGGAGAAGCTTCGGTGGCTACAAACCCTACAACTCAGAGCAGGAGACCTGGAGCAGCTCCACTCAGCTCTCCAGAGGTCTCTGCAAAAGCACATCGCAGGCTGTGTTTATTTTTAAGAAGACCTCTCTTCCCCACATTCTCTTTTATGTAATTTCTTGAGAAATGGTGAGTTTCTGGTTAACACTGACCTTTCTAAGGTCTTTTTGAATATAAGACACAAACATTACTAAGGATGATCAAGATTCCTGCCTCCATCACTAAGCTGGTTTTTGCATTTGGGAGACCTCCATCAGCCCACCAAGGAAACAGTTCCTTCATGACTGGTCACTGAAGACCCTTTTGTAGAAGAGATTCAGGCATCCTGCAGAGGGCTGCTCTGAAGAACCTTTATTCTTCCCTTCAGTGGACAAATGTTATTGATATCCTGCTGTGGACTGACTCTATACTGGGTCCTGGAAATGTAAGACAGATAAAACAGCTCCTGCCCCTAGGGGGCTTGCAGTCTGTGTCAGGCTCTTCCTTTGCAAAGCAAGGAATTCTGGGACTCCCTCCCCTGGCCTGGCCGTGTGGAGATCTGGACCCCAGCACAAACCTGTGTCCTTTAAATTAATGTATGTTTTGAGGGAATTCATAAAACAATCAGGTCCCTAATGCTATTAAAAAAAAAAAAAAGGATGGCACATAATCAGGAGAACCAGAACCAAAGCCCAAAAGACAACCTCTCTGGGGCACCCTTGTTCCAACTCCCACACTCTAGGCTGAGCTATATCACGCTTATTTCACAGGGCTGGGTTCTAATAGGTTTCTTTAAGACAATTTCCGTGTAAAAAAAAGTACAAGCAATGAAAATGAACGAAATTCAGCTACAGGAAACAACATGGATGAATCTCATAATGTTGGAGCCAAGAAACAAGACACAAAAGAACACATACGTACAAGATGATTCCATCTATCCAAAGTTTAAAAACAAGCAGCAATAAGCTATTTGGGTGGGAACATTATGCAAAAAGGCAAGGAAATGGTCAAGGTAGGATTACTTCTAGGAGGGAGGGGGTTGAGATAAGGAAGGGACATACAGTGGGCTTTGGGGGAGTGGGTAATACTCTAGTTCTTAACCTGGATTGTGGCTGCAATAGTATTTGCTTTATAAATTATTTGTCAAATCGTGTCTGTGTTTTATTCACTTTTCTATATATGTGTGATAGCTCACAATAAAAAAAACATTCAAGAAGAAGGTAGAAAAGGAACGTCCAGCCTATTGCTTAAATGTGTTATAATTTTTTCAAACTGAATTCTTCAGTTTGGGTGTCTCTACCCTGCCTGAATTCTCTATAACTGCTGTATCAACCTTCTGTTTGATTCCCTCATGTGACTGCAACAAGGTCTAATCCTGACTCAGCTTTATAGATACAGAGATGGGGAAGAGCTCAGCCCAGGAGACTTGACTTCTAGTTCTGACGTGTTACTAATTCACCGTGTGACCCTGGGCAAGTCCCTTTCCTCTCTGGGCCTCAGTTTCCTCGAGTGCACAATGAGGGAGTTAGAAGAGATGATTTCCCCAGGCCTGTAGTTATGTGAGAGGTACCTAGTATGTTGGATGAGGTTTTCTCTGTTCTAGAAACCCCCTTCCATCTCCCATGGGACCCGTACCCTGGAGCCAAGCAAATCCCACAGTGATGTCACATTGCAGAGGAAGTGAGTGGTGAGTGTACATCCTAAAAGCAAGGCCATCAAACACCCAAAGTGGCTGTCTGAAACTGCCACAAAGGCTGTTCCTGGGGGGTGGGCACCCCATCTCTCTCACCACTTCCCTGAATCCACACCTAGAGAATCACGACACCGTCAGTTCTCAGATGCCTCCCCTTGGTGGAGGCAAGAGCTGCCTTTGGGCATGATGGCCCTTGGGGACATGAATACCACTAAAATCTCATTGATTAATCGTGTCCCACCCTTGGATCAATGGCTGGCATTAGGCGAGCTTAGCACAGTTTTATTACTCTGACTGGCCTCTTGCAGATGTTATAGATGAAGAAATAAAATGAGAAGGAGAGGGAAAAGGACAAAATCATTAGTCTGAAAGGAGCAAAAGAGCATCTTCTCTATTTTGTATTCAGATTTAGAGCTGCACTGGGAGCACACACAACAATCCATTTTTATGCTGTTTCCAGAAGCTCAGTTTAGCCTCCTGACTTCCCACTTTACCTGATAGCTAAAATTCCAGGAGCATCTGCTCCATAGCAATGGCCAGCCTGGCCTCTGAAGCCATTCCAGGACCCCGCCAAACACCTAAGGTCCCATTCATTCATTCGTTCCTTCATTTCTCAAAAGGGCAGAAGGCTTTTGCCTGATGTAGGGCAACAGGCCTAACCCTCCACTAGATAATCCATCTTGAAAGGGTCCTATTTGCTCTGAAGGTACTGGTCCTTCCACAGGACTTGTAGAGAAACCTGCTACACACACAGTCGCCACCTTGCCAAAGCTTTGGTTCCAGCAGAAGAAACCCACGGCCTCTGCTCACTGAAGCTCTACCGAGAGACGCTTTGAATTAAGACCAGAAATGCTTTTAAAAGACTTGGGTCCCTGGCTTCTAATGATGACCTCTTCCTTAATTTTGTGATGGCTTCATCTGCCTCCTTCCATCATCTAGGTAGCTATAAAAAGCTAAACACCTCCTACTAACCCCATTAGGATGAAAGCGGAGGATTTTATTATTCATTTTTAATAGGAAGAGGCTCAAACTCCCCCAGGAAGTGTAAAAGGTAGGGTTTTGATGTATCTGATGTGGAGAGGTTGCAACAAAGCAGAACCCCCGAGAATGGGAAAGCCTTGTTGGAGGACGAACAGCAAAGCCTGGGGTGACCGGCTCTGCACGGAAGGCAATGATCTCAGGCAGCCCCGACCGACTCCTCCAAGGTGCAGACTGATTTCAGAACCTGCCTGGGAATCCAGGAATAACCCGAATCCCCTAGAACACCGTCTCCTGACAATTGTCTGTTAAACATTTGCAACTCACACACAAAGGTAACTAATCGGAATGGTTCCCTCCAGGACCACGCTGTTCATAACAGTAATAAAGCCCCTGCCACAGACAGCATCATTATCCAAACGCCATTAATGTCAATATTCATATCAAATGCCATCTGGCAAAGGAGGCTGCAAACCTAAACCCCTCCTACTCTAGGACTTTGCAGCCTGGTGGGGTGAGGGCGACCCACAGCCCTCCTCCTCTGCAGCCTGATGCTCAGGACAGGCCTGCCTGGGAATCCAGGGCCCCGACAACAAGCTGATCCCAGGAGGGGACTGAGGTATACAAGGAAGAGCAGGACAGGAAGGGTAAAAACATCTAATTTATTCACTGCCATTGACTTTTCTTCAAGTCTTCATCATGAAGATGCAACCAACCTCTCCTTCACATTGTCATAATAGGAAGCTGATTGAGTATTTATACAAACCTCGAAGGGAATCATTGTTTGGAAGAGAAACAGAACTTAACCGCCCGCCAGTCCTCGGGGTTGCCTTGCAGACAGCGTCACATCCAGAACCCTATACTGAAGTTGAAAGAGCTTTCTGCAGGGAGTAATTAGGTGACCCCAGAACACAAGTTCTTCCTGGAGAGGGAGGCTGGGTGCTTCGGGCACAGCTCAGCTCCTCCTCTGGGCTGGATCCTGTTTCCCCAGCCACTGCATCCGTGTCACTGGGTGGCCTTCTGAGAACCAGGGACCAGCGGGCCATGAGGCCATCATCCTTGAGCGTGGGCATGTGAAGGCAAGGGAGAAAGAGGGAGGCTTGTAGGTGTGGGCTTGTCAAAGTGGTGCTGAGCACAGGCAGAAAGAAATACAGGAGCAGGCTTCAAGGAGATCCTCACAAACCATGCTGAACCTCATTTTTCCCTCTGTCAACTGTATCTATTATGATTATAAATACCTATAAATGAATCAATGCATACCTGCTGCACAGGTTTATGGTGAGATTTTGAGTGCAGCAGTATTAGAAGCTGATGATGATAGTGATGATGTTGATGGCTACCATTTATTGAGTTTAATATGTGCCAGGTACAAGGCTGAGTGTTTCATGTTTTATGTCATTGAATCCTCACCACAGTCATGTGAGATTAAAAAGAACTGATCTCCATTTTATACAAGATGAAACAGAGGTTCAGAGAAGTTAGGTAAGCTACCTAAGCTTACCCTAGCTAAATAACCTAGTAAGTAAGAGAGCTGGAGTTTGAGACCAAATCTACCCAGCTCTAGTGTCCAAGCGCTTGACCACTATTCTGCCCCCCTCCCAAAAGCATTTTGTAAGCTCTGATATACTGAGCACAGGATCTTGAGTGAGAAGGCCAGGGTTCCAGTCCTGGCTCCACCGATTCCTAGCCGTGTGACCTTGGGTTTGTCACTTTGCCTCTCTAGGCCACAGTTTATCTGCCTGCCTCACTGAGTGGCTGTGATGCTCTTAGGAGATGAGGTCTGAGACTAAGTGTTCTTCCTAATGGGTAAAGCACTGCACAGATGAAAAGAGCAGCCACGATGAGCCTCGCTCCTAGGAGAGCAGCGTGGACCAGCAGGAAACGGCTGGGCAGCAGTGCAGCAACTGCAAAGAGGAGTGCAAGGGGTAAGCACCCGGGAAGGAGGCTGTGTTTGAGCCCAGTGTCTGAGGCAGCCAGAAAGCAGAATGACCATTTCCAGCCACTGTGGGCTCTCTAGAGAGCAGACAAGGGCCAGGGAGATGTGAATTGGGCCACAGGCGAAGGACAGGCCTTTGGCCCCTCAAAAGCCTATCTGGGGACAATGCACTCCCAGAACCAGGGGCCTGGGCAGCGGGAACGGGAACATAATTGCCCTTAGCAGCAGCCGTAGCACCTTTCATACTGAGACATGACTGGCTGGAGCAGTGTTTAGAACTGCTCTGACATGTACTGTCTCAGGGAAAGTGAAAAATGTATCACAAGACAGGAAGCTCTTCTCTAACCCCACTTGTAAATCCTTTTGCAAGAGATACAGGACTCAATAAAATCAAAAGACAAAACAAAAAGAAGTGAGCTTCCCAACATTGGAAGCGTCCATGCACAGCCCACAAGTGCTGTCCCAGGGAGGAATTCCTTCATTGAGAGGGAGGTCTCCAGTCCCAGAAATGTAGTTCTATAGCCACCCTTTGTAATCATCCAGTACAAAGTCTTCATATGGGAGACAGGGACAGACTTGGAGAGGAGACACAGCGATTTTCTGGAAGAATCGAAGTCTTTGACACCAACACAGTACCGTTCCCACTCTATGTAGCTCCTGTGATAAAGTCGAATCATCCCATATCCCCTCTCATTCCCTGCATGCCTCTTGGGGCCAGCATGGTGGACTCGTGCCAAGGATGGGGTAAGTTTGGAGGCCAGGACAGGGCTGGGGTTCCCCGGCCTGGGAGAGCAGAAGACACCACTGCCAGAGGCGAGCAAAGTCAGAACGCAGCTCAGACTCCGGAGCAAAGGGACACGTCCAGCGCGGCAGGTCAGGATCTAATGGGAAATCTGTGTAATTGCACCAAATGTCAGCCAGCATTTAGAGCTCACCTTTACAGCCAATGAGGACGTGACTCGTGGCTTGGTCAGCCCTGTTCAAAAAAGACCTGGGTAGGATGGGTGCTTGGAGTGAATAGGAGCAGTTCCTGCCACCTAGTACCCAGGTGCCAACACCCTGACCTTGACCACCCACTGGACCCTCTGAAAGCCTTGGGCACATCTTCTTTGACTCCAACCTAATACTGCAACCCTGGCAGAGGGAACTTTTTCCTTTTCTACTTTTCCCTAATGCATTCAGGCAGAAAAGTCATTAATACTTCACAAAGAATGAAAAATCAAAGGAGGAAGACAATTTTTTACTGTATTTTTTAAACATTTGGGTAAGAAAAGTCAGATGTCAAAAAAAATCCCCATTTACATCTTTTAAAATACAAGCAATTAATATTTTCCACGGAGGTTCAAGCTCCCTCTCTTCATTCTGTTTGCAGGGTATTGTTAAGCCATGCTTTGTAATTTGTTGCATGTTTAAATATTCAGTCTGTATTTCATTTGGGCTCCACATTTAATTCAGCCAACATGTTCATTTTAAGATCAATACTGTCATAACTATGTTGAAAAATTAAATTATTGTAACTTTATTTACATTTCTTAAAAGTACTGTGAAAATTATTCTTAACCAGGACCTAATCAATGTTAGAGTCTAAAAATATGCCACTCTGCATGAAGCTATAAAAAGATTAATGTACATTTTTTTACAAGAAATTAGTAGCTTAATGAAGTGGATAAAAACGCTGTCACAATTTTTATTGGATCTAAATTGCATAGTAGTGGAGGTACAGTAAGTGCCTTCTACATAATGACATAATGAGTCATGACTGGTGCTGGAAGGCTAATTTGCCCTTAACTGACACAAAACCAGGGAATTAACATCCCAGTAGCTCTACGCCAATAGCAGATGCATTATTTCATTGCACAGCAGGGTTTTTAACTAAACTCTTAACTGTAGAAATATTGATCTATTCTTCTGTGAAATGATGAAATTGGAATTTTTTAAAAGGACATCTTAAATTATGGCTGTTGCAGTGACATTTGTTTTCACAGTTTCACCACGTCTGCCGACAGAGCAGATGCAACAAGAGAAGTTTGATGAGGCTCCTACCTGTGTTACAGAGTCTTTAGTCAGAGGAGAGAGGAAGGGGAAATTTTGTATGAGAGCAAACGCTGGAGTTTGAGAAAATGACAGGCCGTCTACAGGAGCCCCAGTTCTGGAGAAAATGTTCTTGGGCATTGTCCCAGCCCATGAACTGGTTTACTTTGAAGAGTGTTTAGAGCTTGAAAGTTGTTTGGGGTAAAACATCACCAAAACAATGATATTCAACTTAAGTCTGAAATAATAATTTAGTGGTTCAAGGTAGTCTGGGGGTAGTTGAAGGAGCTAGAGACCCTTGTAAGAGACAAGTATAAAGTTAGAGACACTGTACTACCATGGTTTCAATTTTGTCATACATTCATTCATTCTGCCTATATTTATTAGGCACCTACCAAGTGCCAGAGATGGATAAATACAGTCACTTCCCTATGGGGGCTAGTGATTGCTTCTGTCAAACAGTGCAATGCAACATATTTCTTTGTTTAACCAAGTGAATTAAAATTCATCTTGCTTTGAAAGTTTTGCAATAAACCTGGTACTAACGGCAGATACCTTGAGCTATCGCAACCCGGGAATTTAAAAGAAAAAAGAACAGTGTACAGACTAGCAGATATACATCTGACACCTCTCATGTGTCTCTATTGAACTTTTGGTTAGCATCAAAAAATAATAATAAAGATTGGCAAAATCAGATTCTTTGTAACGGAGGAGCTGGGAGACCAAACCTATTTAACTCAATTCAACAAGCTTATATTATGGTCATGACGTAAGCCTGGGCACCCAAAGTAACTACATGTGGTTGGATCCAGTGGGTCTCAACAACACTAACGGACAGTGAGTCACAAGGGGACAGCCTTATTTAATTGGTTTGGGATGGACCTGGTATCGCTATGTTTTTAAATCAGCCTCAAGTGATTCTAGCGTGCAGCTGGGGTTCAGAACCACTGCTAAAAAGGCATACAACATAACAACAACAGAGACTGCTCAGACCACACTAAGTTGGAGGACTTGATGATCAGGCTCTGACTAGGAGGGAAAAGGAAGAGAGCCACACGTGGGCCAGGTGAGGAAGCACAAAAGAGAAGCAATTTGATGCACTGGAAACTGCAGACAATCAATTTAGTCCCCCTACTCTGAGTCTAGGACCATGCTTGCTCTACTGCGTGTTAAAAACCACTAAACCTCTCTTCCTCATCTTCCCTTCAATAATTATAGGATATTTTTAAATGCGTATATAAATATATATGGTTAATTATAAAAAGGATACACATCCATTGTAGAAAAATTGGAAAACACTGTTAAAAAGGTTAAAAAAAGGAAGAGATTTTTTTAAATCTGTTATTTTAAAGATGTATAAGGGGGCTTCCCTGGTGGCGCAGTGCTTGAGAGTCCGCCTGCCGATGCAGGAGACGCGGGTTCGTGCCCCGTTTCGGGAGGATCCCACATGCCGCGGAGCGGCTGGGCCCGTGAGCCATGGCCACTGAGCCTGCGCGTCCGGAGCCTGTGCTCCGCAAATGGGAGAGGCCACAACAGTGAGAGGCCCGCATAACGCAAAAAAAAAAAAAAAAAAAGATGTATAAGGATCAATCAATTAATTTTAAACCATCCTAAAATTGACTGCTAAAGCACGTATGGAAGATTCTGTCCTTACACTCTCATCCAGCATCATCCCTTGAAAAAAATGTCCATTTGATAAAGACAAAGGGAAGCCCATTGTTTTTTTTAATTTGCATTTCTTCTATTGTGAGGTTTTATGGTTTGGCATGTTTTGGGCCTCTTCTACTTTGTGTGTGCATGCCACACACTAATATTTTTTCCTTGTTTTATTTTGGAATGTGTTTCTTACTGATTTGTAAAATTATATGAAGAATATTAACTTTGTTGAGCGTTCCCTGGTGGCCTAGTGGTTAGGATTCGGTGCTTTCACTGCCGTGGCCTGGGTTCAATCCCTGGTCATGGAACTGAGATTCCACAAGTTGCTCAGCGAGGTCAAAATCTATATCTATATGTATATATATATACATATACATATATAAACTTTGTCTATTACACATTGGCAAACATTTTTTCTGGTTTAATCCTGTTTTGTTTATATACATAAAGAAGCTTTCCATTCTTATGGGGGAAAAAAAATAACAGAACTCCTTCTTAATGGAGTTCTCTAATATCTTTCTTTTATTTATTTATTTATTTATTTTTACATCTTTATTGGAGTATAATTGCTTTACAATGGTGTGTTAGTTTCTGTCTAATATCTTTCTTATTTCTCCTCCATACCCTCTTTGAGTGTTGACAAGCCCCTGGGACTTGGAATTAGAAGATCAACATTCCCTTACCAGCTGTGTAATTTAGGGCACCTGACTTCACTTCTCTCTGAAGCTCTGTTTTCCTTCACCTGCATCCCAACTTTTGTCAGGATGAAATTCAGCCACCACTCTAATGGCAAGAACTCTGCTATCCCGTTCACTGATACATCCTCAGGACCTAGAACAGAGCCTTGTACTCACTAGGCACTCAGTAAATATTTGTTAAATGAGCGGAAAGCGTCTGGCCTGGACCCTGACCCAGGGCAGGCAATCGGTACATAGTGGTCACCCACAGCAAGCCCAGACATCACTGTCTTGAACGGGTCAGAATTTGTATCTCCTAGTCCTGCCGTTTACATTTTTTCCATTATTCCCCAGCCCAGTAATGTATGTATTGAGTACATAGCCTAAGGACGGGCCTGTTTGGAGCACCCCTGGTGGATACGAAAGAGGGCTACTGCACAGACTCTGCCCTTAACTTAGTGATGGCTCTTGTAGGATTTCATTACACATATAGAATAATTAAAAGAGGAGATGAGATGGGCCAGAATGTGGCCCAGGAGTCTTACCGAGAAGTGAGATCAGTAAGGGTAAAGCAGGGCTTCCCTGGTGGCGCAGTGCTTGGGAGTCCGCCTGCCGATGCAGGGAACACGGGTTCGAGCCCCGGTCTGGGAAGATCCCACATGCCGCGGAGCAACTGGGCCCGTGAGCCATAGCTACTGAGCCTGCTGTCTTTTTGATTTCTGTTTCCCTAAGCCTAGTGCCCGAAAAAAAAAAAAAAAAAAAAAAGGGAAAAGCAGGACCAGGGAAATCTTGTTAAAAGAGGAGGTCCCCAGCAAGGAATTTGAAGGATGGAGACACTTCTGACATACAGAGATGAGGAGGCTGGTAAGGCCAGGTGGTAAACCATGATCCAGGCTTGCTTTTTTTCCTAAGACTATTGGCCTAATGTGCTACTTGACCACAAGACAATTACATTTTATATTCATGATTTCACTCACCGGGACTATTTTACTCGCTCATTGGCACTCACACCATCTGCTCACATACTGGTTTCAAGAAAAGCTCTCCTTTTCCACTTAGAATTGGAAACCCAGGGGAAAAATGTGAAATCCAGAACATTCAGCCTAGTCAGGTTTTCGTTTCTGTACTAAATCAGCCTCCTAAGTGGTTTGTGTTCAGACTCACAACTGTTCTTCACCTTTTTGAGTGCAGACCCATTGAAGAATGAGAAGAAAAACCAGGTTCCTTCTATCCAGTTGGTACATGTAATTTTGCACACAAATGCAGGAGCCCTCGAACCCCTGGTAGCCCATCCAATGACTCCTAGAGTCATACAGTGAACTCCTTGCATCAGAAGTTGGCCCTGAAGAGTATCCAGCAAACCCCAGGCTTCAAATTATTATAATCTCCTTGGCCCGAAGAACATTATTTTTGGCATATTGCAACTGGCCACAAAATCTGATTCTGGTTCACTCCTTTCCAGAGATGATTCCCTTTCTCACTCACTACCTGCCTGAGTTCCTAGCTAAGAATCACAACCCACATAGTGTGCAGGTGTATAACTTAGGATAATATCAACTGCTATAACAAATCAAGTCCATAATCTCAAAGACTTCACATCAGAGACATTTATTCACAGTTTATGTAACATTCCAATGCAACTGTTTCTTGTTAGCAGATAAGCCTTGCACAATGTGTCCGGGGGATCCAGGCTCCTTCCACATCAAGGCTCTGCATTTTCAGCAGTGTTGCTGTGCTCATTGGCAGCCATCTGGTGGAAAGAAAGGATCTTGCACGGAGGATCGTGCATGAGAGGATTTTATGGGCTAGGCTTGGAGTGGTGTACACCACTTCACTCACATTCTTATGGCCAGAATTCAATCATAATAGCCCATAATTGCAAGGGAAGCTGGAAATGTTATTCCTGTGCCCAAGAAGAGAAAGCTTGTTTGGTGAACAGGTATCCTGCCTCTGCCACAAGGGATGACTACATCTACTCTCAAATTGCTCTTGGGCAAGCTGTTCAGAGTCCCCATTAGCCGTTTTCCTTCCTCCTTTTGTAGACTCACCCTCTAAGGAGCTCTGTTACTACTAAGAAGGCAGGCCTTTGCTCAGGCATCAGATAGATGGGACTTCAAGTTCACGTTCTGCCAGTAACTAGCAATAGGTTCTTGGAAGTTCCTCTCTGGGCCTCAGTTTTCTTACCTGTAAAATGGATGACAACAATAGCTCCAACCTCATGACATTGGCGGATTGCATGAGAAGGCACAAGTAAAGCTCTCAGCATGATAGCTGGCAAGTTGTAAGCAGTCAAATAGTCTAATACCAATGCTACTGCTAATAATAATTATAACAAAAATGATGCTATTATTATCATAGGCTAGTCCAGATTTTGAAAAGGAAGAATCTAAGAGACAAGCCGAGGCTTCTGTAAGAATTGAGATAAAATGTGATACAGGTCTGGCCTGGGGTAAAATAAAAAAGAATACCAGTGTTCAACAAGTACTTTTATAACCATTATCTTGAATCTGAAAGAAATCAAGAATAAATAATTTCAGGATTTAATAATACATTGGGAGAAGAGAGTAAAGGACCTATAGAGTTGAAAATGGTCCTGCTGTCCAGTTCAGAGTTTTCCCCAGGTCTCCAATACTCCTAGGCAAAATTAAGGTCTGTTTGTTCTCACCCATCAGGTCTCTCACTGCATTTCACATTTCAGTCTACCTGGTTTTCCTCTCACTGCAAGGATCATTCCGACTTCTTCCCCAGCGATCCTCCTTCCTCTGATCTACCATGGCCTTTGCTTAGTCCTGCCCCCACCAGCTCAGTGTCCTCTCCCAACCCTCAGCTCAGCCTCCTTCCCCTCCTTCCAGCCTCATCACTCGAGTTGTCGAGAGAACATTTCCACTAAGATCCTGTGACCCCTGACACTTAAATGAGTTCCTTTTTGCCAAATAGCCTGCCTTTCTCAATGATCCCATTTCCATCAATAACCTGCCACAGGTGTCATGTAGTGAGGAAACAGAGCCCAAGGAACCTTCAGTCCTAGAATCTCCTCTTCTAACCAGGAAGAACTACAATGCAGCAATAAAGCATCCGCCAAGCACGGAAATGGCAGGCAGCTCCAATTTCCAAACACAGCTATTGGGAAATGGTTAGGGCTCTAGGTTTACTTCTTAGCTCATCTTGAAAAACTGTAAAAGCCAATGCCTTGCTGGGACAAGGCCCCAGTACAAAGAGTTCCACCATTGCTTTTTGGAATAAGATAGGCTCAAATAAATTAACATTCCCTTCTCAGCTGACTCATTACCTGGAACAGGAAGTTTGCATGCCTATTTGAATAGAGACAGGAGAGAGAACAAAGGAAAGAGTATATACAACTTATCAAAATGAGTGTAACCAGCACCTCTCTTAAAAAACAAAAACAAGGGACTTCCCTGGGGGTCCAGTGGTTAATACTTGTGCTCCCACTGCAGGGGGCACAGGTTTGATCCCTGGTTGGGGAACTAAGATCCTGCATATGCCAGGCAGGCAAAAAAAAAAAGAAAAACAGCAAAAAGAACATTGTAGAAGATTAATATTCCATTTTTACAGACCAAGCTTCTGTCTGTTCTGCAGGCTATGTTGTATTAAACCAAATGGATTGTCACGTCTCCTGATATTTCATCACTTTAGCTCAAAAGATGCTTTTCTTCATTGAGGTGTAGTAGATTCACAATGTTGTATTTGTTTAAGGTACACAGTAAAGTGATTCAGTTATACATACCTACATATATTTTTTTAAGATTCTTTTCCATTATAGGTTATTACAAGATATTGAATATAGTTCCCTGTGCTATACAGTACATCCTTGTTTATTATATATATAGTAGTGTGTATCTGTTAATCCCAGACTCCTAATTTACCCCTCTCCCCCCTTCCCCTGTTAACCATAAGATTGTTTTCTATGCCTGTGAGTCTGTTTCTGTTTTGTAAATAAGTTCATTTGTATCATTTTTTCGATTCTACATATAAGTGATATCACGTGATATTTGTCTTTCTCTGACTTACTTCACTTAGTATGATAATATTTAGGTCCATTCATGTTTGCTGCAAATAGCATTATTTCATTCTTTTTTATGGCTAATATTCCATTGTATATATGTACCATATCTTTATCCATTCCTCTGTCGACGGACATTAGGTTGCTTCTATGTCTTGGCTACTGTTACTAGTGCTGCTATGAACACTGGGGTGCATGCATCTTTTTGAATTAGGGTTTTCATCTTTTCTGAAGATATGCCCTGGAGTGGGATAGCTGGATCATATGGTAGCTCTTTTAGTTTTTTAAGGAACCTCCTTAAAAAGGTTTTCCACAGTGGCTGTTTCCACAGTGGCTGCAACAGTGTAAGAGGGTTGCCTTTTCTCCACACCCTCTCCATCATTTAGTATTTGTACACATTTATTATTTGTACATTATTATTATTTGTAGACCATTCTAACCAGCATGAGGTGATACCTCATTGTAGTTCTGATTTGCATTTCTCTAATAATTAGCAATGTTGAACAAAAAGTTGCTTTTTAAAGTATAAGGATCTTACAGTGGAAGTTGCAGCATTTTTCCAGAGACACGTTGGTAGTAACGGGTACTTGGAGGGGTCGGGGGTAACTAGTTTCCTTCCACTAAGTTCCTCATTATAACTGTCCTTTTGCAATTTTCTCAATTACATTTTAAACAGTTCTGAAGATGCACTGATGTATTTAGTTCTTTTTACATTAAAATTTGTCTTTGTAGAACAAAGTCACAGCTGGGGCTTGTGGAGAGATGATATGCCTGTGGAAGGATAACGTGCTAAAGCCTTTCCTTTGCAGTGTTTTAGCTCTCAAGTGTGAAATAATTACAATAAACCTCATCTGAGGCAAAAGCAAGTGATGAAAGCAGATATTATCATTCAAACATGTGGCATTTCCTTCCATGAGAGTCTTTAAGAGCATACACATCTATAGCAGATGGCTTAGGGAACAAGTCGTTCTGCCTGCTATAGGCATGAGGATGGTGAGGTCTTCTTAAAGCCCCTTTGTAACCAGTAATCCATGAAACAAAGAATGTTATGACCTTCATCCTACCCAACCCCTTGTTAAAAAGCTGATAATGAATAGAAAAAGTGAAAATCACAAACTGCTTCACTTCCAACACAGTGTCTCAAGTCATCACTGAATATGATTTCAGGAGAAAGAACTTAAGCAGTCCTTTGGATCTCTAAGTTAAGTGAACACTTGAGTGATACAGGTAATTTAAACTTTCAGAACAGAGCCAACGTGCAGGAGCCGGAAAGCTTGAGTTTAAATAATACAACACCGCCACCTAGAGGTCAAGCACTAAGGAAATGGACACTGCAGCCAGACCGGGTAAAAAGCTAGACAAGCTACTGCCCACACCAGAAAAGCATCACTGTCTTCACATGAAAGCTGCAATGAGGGGGGCTTGCCTGGTGGCGCAGTGGTTGAGAGTCCACCTGCCGATGCAAGGGACGTGGGTTCGTGGCCCGGTCCGGGAAAATCCCACATGCCGCGGAGCGGCTGGGCCCGTGAGCCATGGCCGCTGAGCCTGGGCGGCCGGAGCCTGTGCTCTGCAACGGGAGAAGCCGCAACAGTGAGAGGCCCGCGTACCGCAAAAAAAAAAAAAAAGCTGCAATGAGGGACACATTTAAATGAGCACGGGTTTTCTTCAACATACGGGATATTGGAGAAATGCTACAGAGTAGAAAATATGCTTTCCCCATCACTAAAGGACAGGTCATGAGCAAGTCACCAAGAAAGGAAGCAGAGAACAGACCCACACATGTCAAGGTGCTGGGGAGGGGGAGGGGTTAGAGGGCTTTTGTAGAAGATATGGCATTTAAGCTGACCTTGGTAGGATGAACAGAATTTCTATAAGCCAAGGGAAGCAGATTCCAGGCTGAAGGAACAGCATGAGCTACTAATCTCAATTGTGAAAATGCACAAAATTTCCTATTTTACCACCAGTCCACTAAAGGTTGTATTAAGACACTTGGGAAATGGAATAAAAATCCTATTTCCAATCCCACTGAAAATATTCCAGTAAAGTGTCCTTCGGTATATTTATTATATGCTGCTTGAATAGGCATTTCTTAAAACAGTCAAACTTTGGAACATGGGATATAAACCAAGGTAAACAGATTTCTCTATTGCAGGTCTTTTCAGAGAATATTTGACTGTACATAGTAAATCTCCAAGACTACAGAAGGCTGCTTCCAAAGTTTAACTATAGAATTCATGTTCTGCAAAACACCCCATGAGTAAATCCTCCCTCCCTACTAGGGAAGCAAGGTCAAGCAGTGATTTAAGGATGCAGGTTCTAGAATCAAACTGCATGGATTCCAATTCTAGCTCCACCACTATTAGGCCTCTCCAGGCCTGTTTCCCCATCTGCAAATAGAATAGAGGACCTACCTCACCAGGTACTGTGAAGATTACATGAGGTAATACACATAGAAACCACCTGAAATAATCTGTAGTAGGTGCCATCCCTTCATGTCCCTCCTGCGTGCTCTTTACACATCCAGACTCCCAACTCTGTAGGAGCAGTTCAAGGAAGATGCTATTAACAAATACACTCCAGCTATGCCCAGCTGCCACCTACAGTCCCTTGGAAGACTGTTCCTTCAGGGTCTCTGGGGGAAAGAAGGGGAGTGTTTAAAGTTACTTTGCTAGCTTAGGTGAAAAACAATAATGATATCCACTAATTAACCTCTTCTGGATATAACTGGAAGAGCTTTCAGCATTTGCAAAACAGGACAGGTAGAGAATCTTAACAAAGCCCACGAATCACACACATTAAACTTGTGACAATCATAATTTTATCTTTAAAATCACTTGTTTCTCTGTGTACACACAGAATTCTAAACGTAGAAGGTAAATTAATACAATTCCAAATACCTTGAGCATTCTGTATTGGGATATCATTACATACGTGTCTGTGTACACATGTGCATGTGTGAATGTGTGTATGTATGAATGTGTGTATGTATGAATGTGTGTGAACAGGAGAGGTAGTGGTATGCAGAACAGCTCAAACACCCTGCTGCAAAAGATTTAAAAGGTTTTATTTCACCATCTCTCCCAGCTCTCTGAGGTAGCCAGTTGAAGATAAACACCCATTGAGATGCAAAACATTTCAGGCAAACCCTCCTCGATAGTTTTCTGATTTTTCCATTTCCTTTTCCTGAGTTGTCCCCTTTCTTCATTCACTTTATTTCTATTCCACCACTTTTCACCTGTTCTCCTTAATCACTCCCTGAATTTATAATTTTCCACAGTAGTAGGAAAAAATATTTCTTGGGCACCTATATGCCATGGTACACTCATCTTGAGGCATCATCTCCATTGAGCCAATGGGAGCCTGAGGCTGGAGACGAAGGCAGGCAGCACTGGGCTGCCAGGTCTGCAGCACAGGCCCCCACTTCACTACTAACTAGATCTATGACTGGGTTGCTCCCTGGTTTACCCAGCACAGCGTAGTTTACACCCATTGCTCTGGCATAATTATTAAGCATCCCTTCCACTCTCAACAGTATCCTGATTTGTAGTTTAAGTTAACATGTTCATCCCATCTATCACCCTAGACAATGTTCTTTACTCCTCTGGACTTCAGTTCCCATAATTTGAAAAAGAATACAGGATTAGATAGTATTTTAAGCTTTTTTAAAAAATCTTTTTGTGATTTCCAATTGTTTTAAAATTAAAGTAATCCAATCATGAAATTAAAGATCTTTCAACCTCCACTTCCCTCCTTTCTATAAACTGATGTACACTTAACTCCAACCAGTTGAGATCCAACCTAACTGTGTAAGCAGAACTTAACATTGAAGGGTCAATATGAGTATCTCAGAAACTGGAAGAAATGAAAAATGAGCTGGAATCAGTGCAAATTTTGTATACTGTATTCTATTCATCTCATCCCCTGAACTGCTTCCTGGTTTGGAAATCATACATCAATTATGCCAGGCCCTGGATACTCGCCACCATGAGTGAGATCTGTTGGTATGAAACACCATTTTTACCTAGACCTCCTACCCTACACAGAAACAGGCCAGGAGATGGTATCTGGACACAAGGCGTGAAATTCCTGCAACAGGACAGAACCTGAAGTCTTGAAACATAAGGCATTTTAACCATACGAGGCAGCAAAAGAAATGGATAATGACAGAGCGGGCCAAGCCAATGTTCCATCACCCCAACCTTCTATTACCTTAGGCAAATAAAAAACTTATTCTGGAGTAAATACATTTATTGATACCCATTTTATATAGTTCAATGAAATAATCTATAAATATAAAAGCATTTTTTTTTTTTGGATATCACCATGGTCCATGTAAATACTCAACAGTCAGAATCGTCTGCAGGAAGCACTCCAAGTCACACGGTTAGGTTTACAGACCTGAATATACATGTTTCATTAAACAGTGGCACTTATGTACTCAAGTGGTCCAGTGGCTTTGGAATATATGACTACTGGGCATGTGGAGTAAAAATAACGTGTAAGTTTAAGTCAATGGAAAAGGGTATCAACCTTCAACAAAAAGAAACAATTTTGAATTAATATCCTAGGTGAAGAAAGTACCACCGTTGACACTTGGCGTCAGAATACTGAAGACGAAGTATGTTTAACGACACGTCGTGGTGCCATGTGCTCTCTTCAAGTCCCAGTGGGCAGTCCACCAGCGCCTTAGGGTCATTCAGGATCAACAAAACAGCAATTCTTAAAGGATCTCGAAAGCTTAGAATAAGGAATGTGGGGGCTGGTATCAAGTTTAAAGAAAAGTGAGCTACGTATAATTCAGTGACATAACGCGTTTCCCTCCTAAGAGGAGGAGATTGCGGGGAAAACAAATTTTTTTTTAATTCCCTTTGTTACAGTGATCAGAATCATTTATATCTAACGTGGGAGCAAGAACTCAGATATCTGGTACCCAAAACACAGGTGCAAAAATTTTCTTCTGTTTTAAAGTTTGTTCTTCAACACTTCCGAGGGAACTAATGCAGCGGCCACTGTTGAGCCTTGCTCTCGACTTGATGCAGCATAAAATTTTCTCATTTCCTCAGAAACAAATACAGGAATGTCCTTTGCTGCAGTCAGACCATGTGTCTTCTGAGTTAGCAAGCAAATGCATTTAGAAGGTCTGAGGTGTGCAAGGTCCAAAACTGAAATCTGAGAGGCAGTGTTAGAACTTAAGCAAGGCAGGATTTTCAGAGACTACTCAAATGAAAATCTAAGCGAAGCATATAAAAACTCAGTTCTTTCTATTATTTTCAACTGGTAATTGACAGCAACATTCTCTGGTAAGGATGGGTAAGTGATGTTATCTCCAGGTCCAAAATATCCCAACTACTTAAAGTAGGACCCCCAAGAGGAGAAAGACACTTGAGGTCTGTGGTCTATAGAATTCTTTTTTGCCATTTTTTTAAAAAAAAGAAATAGTAGCTTCAGTTGCACACCACTGGTTGAAGGGATTTTCATCCAAATGAGGATCTCTACCCCTTGTCTCTAGTGCAACAGGCACCAGACTCCCACAAGCGGCAACTTCCATGTCCTGTAGCACATGGCATCTGACCCTGGAGTGAGGAATAAGCTGGCACAGACCCCGACCACCGGCATTCAGGCTAGATGGCATTTCGCGGCGTGCCGTTGTGTGTCAATGCTTTCAGGCTGGGGGCACTGGTCTGGTGGCCACAGCTCCTGTGAGAAGTCACACCCACCTCAAAAACCTCATGAATAGCTTTTCGGAAACAATGGAAGTTGTAGTCTATTAAACCTGCAGGAGAGAAAAAGGAGATTAGGCCTCCTGAATGTCAACTGTGCGACTATCTACTAGGAAACATTTGGTGACGGAAAAAAAAATTGATATGTATTTAAAAACATATATCCAATTGAGGAATTCTTCACACTGGAAACATGATGAAGCGTATGCCCAAGTGTTAACACTGGTTACCTCTGGGGCCTGGAAGTGAACAGGGTAAATAAAAAAGCAATCAGGAAGACAAATTTGCTAAGAAAATTTACAATGAAATCTAAAGTGAAAGTAAAATACTTTTTGATTTATCAAGTGTTTCCTTTTACAAGTCTCTGAGGCAGCCAAAGAAAAGCTGAAGGAAACAGTTGGAACAGTTTTGCAAACTGCTCAGTAGAGCCATGGGGTTGGGAGGTGTCAGAGAGGCCCATCAGGCAGAGCCTCAGGAAGCCTGCTTCCCCTATACGGGAGTTAAGGCAGCTCCGTCCTCATCTGCTTTATGAACTGGCTTCCAAATAAGATTTCGGTCAAACAAAGGGCTCCCTACAGGTACGTACGGACATATGACCAATTCTGGCCACTGAGATAAATGCAAGTGTGTGAGATTTCTGTGAAGTCTCCTTAAAAGGAAGACTTCCCTATTCCTCCCCACTCCTCCTTAATGTGCAGAATATGGATAAGATTGCTGGAGCTCCAGGAGCCATTCCAGATCACGAGGAGAACTTGAGAATAGAAGCCAGTGCTGAGAAGGGCAGAGCAGAAAGAGAGGACTTACGTCCTCGAGGATACTGGGACGTAAAGACAGCACACAAGAAAGAAATCACAACAATCTGATGTTAAAATGACTACTGTGAAAGAAGTCCAAAGCTGGGAGAGCCAAGTGCAGGGCAAAAGCAGCAATGAAAGCTTCAGGTGTGAGGCAGAGCTCTGAGGATACGGGCAGGATTTAATCAGGCAGGAAGGGAGAGCAGAATCACAAGACAACAGCAGGGAGCTGGCAATGAGGAAACACAGCACACAGGTGGAAAACAGGAAACAAACTGGTCTGGCTGGAGATAGGGGCAGAGAATTTTGGGGAGAAGTACTGGGAATGGAGTCTGAATAAGCAGGTTAGAGTCAAATTATGGCGGTCCTTCAGATTCAGGAAAAAAATAAAAGTTTTAATAAGTTCAACTACATTAAAACTGACTTTTATGCAAATGGTAAAATTAAACTGACAATCAAGGAAATGTGAACACTGGCTGGATATTTGATGATATGAAATCACTGTTTTGTTTTTTTTTTACACATCTACTGATGGTAATACTGCTATGCTTTAAAAAGCGCACTACCTCTTACAGACACCTGCTGAAATCTGTAGAGACAAAATGATTTGATGTTAGAGATTTGCTTCAAAATAACCCAGTAGGGGGCTTCCCTGGTGGCACAGTGGTTGGGAGTCCGCCTGCCAATGCAGGGGACACGGGATCGTGCCCCGGTCCGGGAGGATCCCACATGCCGCGGAGCGGCTGGGCCCGTGAGCCATGGCCGCTGAGCCTGCGCATCCGGAGGCTGTGCTCCGCAACGGGAGGGGCCGCAGCAGTGAGAGGCCCGTGTACCGCAAAACAAAAAGTCAAAAACCAAAACAAAATAACCCAGTAGGGAAAAAGGTATAGCAAGCAAATAAGAATGGCTATGATTTTGATAACTGTTGAATCTGGGTGATAGATAGAAAAGGGTTCCTCACATTATTTTCTCTACTTTTTTATGTTTGACAGTTTTCACAACAAAAGAGCAAAAGATAATAATTTAGTTGTGAGGACGATATACAGCAAATAAGACTGACCATGTCTTGATGACTGTGAAAGCAGCGAGATGGGTACATGGAATCGCTGTGCTAGTCTACTTTTGTGTATATTTGAAAATTTCCATAGCCAAAAGTTTTTAAAATTTTTAAAGATTAAAATGGAGAGGGCTTCCCTGGTGGTGCAGTGGTTGAGAGTCCACCTGCCGATGCAGGGGACACTGGTTCGTGCCCCGGTCTGGGAAGATCCCACATGCCGCGGAGCGGCTGGGCCCGTGAGCCATGGGCGCCAAGCCTACGCATCTGGAGCCTGTGCTCCGCAACGGAAGAGGCCCACGTACCGCAAAAAAAAAAAAAAAAAAGATTAGAATGGAGAAAAATAAAGAACTCCTAAGTACAAAAAAGACACAGTACAAAAAAGATAAAAGTATATGAACAGATAAATTACCAGAGAAGACACCTGAACAGACATAAAAGGGTACCTGCAGTGAAAAAGATGCTTGCTCTAACCCGTAATTAAAGAAATAAAAACCAGAGCCAAATGAGATACCATTTCACACCTACCAGACTGACAATAACTAAACAGTCTAACAATATCAAACATTATCAAGGACATGAAGTGACAAGAACTCCCACAAAGCACTGTCTGGGGTGAAAATAAAGCCACTTTGGAGAGCAATTCAATAATGCCTAAAAAAGCTGAAGACATATGTCCTCTATAAATTCCACTCCTAAATACTTATTACTCTTGAGAAATTCTCCATATGTGCAAAGGCAAACTTGTTCATGAGCATTTCTTGCAAAACTATTTGTAATCTTAAAAATCATCTACATGTTCAGCAAGAAGAATATAAATTGTGGTATATGCAATCCATAGACTACCGTGTGGCAGTGACAACTGAATGAACGAACTGGAGCTACATCTATCGATACGGATAAATCTCAAAAACAATCTTGAATGAAGAGAAATAAGCAAGTTGCAGAAGACAACTTACATTTGGACATCATTTACACAAAGATACACAATACCCTATATTGTTTAAGGATACATATGAAGTGAAAGACTAAATCATGCACAGGAAAAAGAAAACACTACATTCAACAGAGCGCAAGAGGGGGTTTCAACTGAGAAACACACAGAAGACAAATATGTATTTGTCATGTTTCAGTTCTTAAGCTCAAAGGTGAATACTCACATTTTTGTTGTACCCAAAACACTTTGTATATCTAAAATATTTCATTAGTATCAACATCAGTGAAATAATATTAATTCATTCAATATTAATTAATATCACAAACCCAGGCAGAAAAGCAGGGACTTGTTGCAGTGAATAACAGAGAGTTACTATAGATCCTTGAGTAGTTAAATAACATGATAAAAGGAATTTTCTGAAACTTAGTCTGCCTTTAGAATAAAAGATGATACATGCTGAGCCCTTAATATATATGTTGAATGCAGCACCACAGGCTGGAGGAATGAGGACCTGGATTGGAGTCACCAACAGTGGAAATGGAAAGCACACCCAAGAAACAGTTCCAAGAAACAAATGGTAAGATTTGGTGAAAACTGAATGTAAACACAGGAAAAGAATGGAAAAAGGAAAACAAAGAATGCTCTCTGTGAGATGATCTGCAAGAGCCTCATGGGCAATTACACCATACGATTACCTGACTGCACATAGCTAAGCTCGGACACCAGAAATATGGCATAACGAGTAACAGAAGTAGAGTAGCCGGGATGGTCATGAAACAAAGGGGAAAATATTCATCAGTTTTTGACGCCATGGACAAGATAAAATATTTAAGTGAGGACATCTTACTAATAGCTCCAAACACAGCATGGAAACACAGGCCCAAGCCAGATTTGGAGAGGTGAATTTTTCAATCAACTACACAGAGAAGATTAACTGAAGGCATGGATGAGATGCGCTGACCAGGAGAATTAAGTGAAGAAGTGAGCAGGAGACCTGGCTCTCAGAAAAAGAAAAACAGAAGAAACAGGACAGGTGGTCAGAGCAACAAACACATAGAAGAACCCGCAGAGTTCTGCTTTAGGGAAGCAGAGAGAAGAAAGCTGAGGGAGGAGGGACTGACAGGGTCACATGCTTCAGAAGCCTGAAGAGGCCACAGAATGAGAAAAGGCCACTGAATGCAGCAAGAAGGAGACCTAGTAACCTCTCAAACAGCTTCAGCAGACTGGTTCAGGTGGAAGCCAAACCGTAGGCAGTTAGACAGGTAATGGAAGGATGTAAAATGAGAGAGGCTGGAATAAAAAACTTGATTTAAAATAAAAGACCAAAAGAAGGCAGGAGAAAGTCTGCACTGTACATGGACGGGAAGGCACAAAAGTAGTTTGAGCTGGTAAATCCTCTAACACTGCAATATTGTTTTTTCTTGCTTTCAAGAAACTAAGAAATTATGACAAAGAACTTAAAGAAACCTTTTTAAAATGCATTACCTTTTCGTTCAAAACTTTCTTCCCTAAGGATGCAGACCAGTGCCAAAAATTTAGTCACCTCCTTTAAATACAGGACCGTTGTGTTATTCAGCTTGATGATGGCCATAGATTCTTTGTCGTAAGCACTTCCACTTCCATCTTCCTTTAACCTGTTTTAAAACAAAGTATCATCCATTAGAGGTTTCCCAACTCAGAATTTTGTCACATTTGCACAACAGTAAGGGTTTCCACCCAGTTTCCTGAATGTCTTTTGAGAAAGGAGAATGCCCACTTGCCCTTATTGGAACAGAAGCTGTGTTTAGCTGTGGGTGCCCAGCCCATGCTGCAGTATTCATTCCATGTGCTCACATCACCTTGTTCACCTAGGATGCATGGAACACAGCAGGTTTCCAATACTCCCTCACACTAATTGGTGCTGACACCCTCTACAAATAAAGAAGGACCTGAAATATGAAAACTGCCATCGGTGAAAAAGGAGTAAATACAAAAACTAAAATAAATAAATACGGTCCCGTTCAAAAAACATAAATCAAGAGTCAAGTAAGCAGGACTTCCTGGTTGCACAGTGGTTAAGAATCTGCCTGCCAATGCAGGGGACACAGGTTCGATTCCTGGTCCAGAAAGATCCCACATGCCACAGAGCAACTAAGCCTGTGAGCCACAACTACTGAGCCTGCACTCTAGAGCCCGCAAGCCACAACTACTGAGCCCGCGTGCCACAACTACTGAAGCCCATGTACCTAGAGCCCGTGCTCCGCAAAAAGAGAAGCCACTGCAATGAGAAGCCCGCGCACTGCAACAAACAGTAGCCCTGCTCGCCGCAACTAGAGAAAGCCCGTGCGCAGCAATGAAAACCCAATGCAGCCGAAAAAAAAAAAAAAATCAAATAAGCAGCAAACTGAACTTCAATAAAGCATACCGAATTGCACACATGTACTGTGCTAAGAATATGAAGAAATGGCTATTTCTCTTTTTTATAATGTACTTTATCATATATAATGTAGTTTACAGTGTACCTTATACTGAAAATAAACTTTATAACTAAATTTGATTTTTTTAGTTATAAAATTGGCTTATGAAAATTTGTTTTAAAGAAAAAGCGAATGCTCTATTCATCCATTTTTAAAATTAGGAATAGGAACATGAAACTCTTCTGCATAACCTACGGACAAAATCTCATTTTCACTGTGGAAAGAATAAAAACAAAGGAGAGCATATAGGAATGCAAGACAAGAATAGACCGGTAAAGAAGAGGTAACACAAATGCATTCTCCTACCCACAGGCAGCTGGACAAAGACACTGACAAGTTAGGCGGAGAGAGCAAGGTAAAGGGTAGGGACAGAGAGATGAAAGAGGAATTTAGACTAGGTGGAGCAGAGAGGAACAACAGATAAAGGACACAGGTATCAGAAAGCAAAGGTAATGTCAGAGCATCGAGAAAGTGCATTGTGAGGACTGACACTAATACATGAGATGAATCAGGGCTATTAGAGGCTGCAGAGGTTACTGGCTTTTGAAACACCAGTAAGTTCACCAAAGTTCTCACTTGCCCTCTGGGTTATTCTACAAAATCACTTCTTTGCCAGCTTTTACAAATTTCTGTATAGAGTGTGGTAAATATGCATAAAACAAGAGTTTCTATTTTAGAGACTTATTTCGGAAACTTAGATGTATAGGTCAAATGTTTATAAGTTCTTCTGACAATGAGAATTCTGATTTCCTTGTTTCTGAGCTCTCTGAAAGATTAAGGACCCCTCAGTTCCACAAACCTGAGATTAAATTAGGAACCAGTACATACTTTGTTATTCAGAGTGTTTTAAATAAATTAATCTTATTTATTGATCTAGCTAAGTCACAGTAGTGAGAAGACACAGTACAAACCCCCCAAATAATGGCGGGTGAAACTTTCAGTGATAGTTAAGTCTGGCACTAGTCACACCGTTCTTATCCTAGACCTATGCCAAAGCAGTAAGACCCAGCAGCCCACCCACACAGAAATCACGCTCCAAGCTGAAGCACTATGGTCAGAACAATTCTACTTTATACAGTACTTGCTAGACGGCTCAGAAATTAACCCCCCTGACAAATCAAGCTGGTAGTCTTCCCCGTATCTGAGATCTTGCAGAAATATATATGTACAACTTACCCATATATACAAGACACATCAATTACAACATCAATCATGTCACAGCAAAGTTCATACGACTGCATATCCACAGGAGAACTGTCTGTTGCAATGTAGATTTTGCTGACAACATCGAAGAGAAAAGCTTTTTCAATACCTGAATTCTTGAAAAAACAAAATTGAGTGTTCATTTTTTTTTTAAGAATCACAATCTGTAAACTTATCAAAGATCTTGAACCACTGATTAACATCCAAGAGCATTTTTAATTACACAACCTAAAACCAAAAGAGCAAATAGTACTTGCTTAGGAGACACTTCTCTTATCCAAAGAATAAAAGTGGAATTATTTCTCTGCTCTGATTTACTGACATAATCGCACCAAACTTGTTTTTTCTTCATCCTCTTTACTTAAATGAATTATTTCCTAAGACGCCACACACACACCCAAAATTCTCCAAAAATCAAGCCATGCTACATTTTCAATAATCCTTTTTGTGGCAATAATCAATCTCTGATTCAAATGACCTTGCTACCAGAAAGGCTTGATGTGGCAATTAGCAAACCAAAAAAGAATGTTTCATGTCAACATCTAGCATAACCCAAAAAGCCCAAAGAATTGGGGATCACTACACATTGAGTCCTTCAAAGAAATGTTTGGGAAATATAGTGGCTGAATGCTAAATTTATTGGAAGAATATCCTTTTTTATTAAGCTGAATCCTCAAAATAAGTAATGTGAAATATGACACAGATTACAGTTAGCAAGGAAAGGATCAATTTTTCAATGTGACCTGCAATAAGGCAGAGATTAAGTCCAATTCCCAAAACCCAGTCTACCCTACTTTCTACTCTTCCTTCAGGAAACAGATACCATGAAGATATTAATTCAGAAAACATGAGAAAATTTTTCATCGGGCATTTTAAAACAAGAAAAAGTATTAAGGAAAAAATTCAGAAAATAATTCAAGCCTTTTTTTTTTTTTTTTTTTTTTTTTTGCGGTACACGGGCCTCTCACCGTTGTGGCCTCTCCCGTTGCGGAGCACAGGCTCCGGACATGCAGGCTCAGCAGCCATGGCTCACGGGCCCAGCCGCTCTGCGGCATGTGGGATCTTCCCGGACCAGGGCACGAATCCGGCGGTACACGGGCCTCTCACCGTTGTGGCCTCTCCCGTTGCGGAGCACAGGCTCCGGACATGCAGGCTCAGCAGCCATGGCTCACGGGCCCAGCCGCTCTGCGGCATGTGGGATCTTCCCGGACCAGGGCACGAATCCGTGTCCCCTGCATCGGCAGGCAGACTCTCAACCACTGCGCCACCAGGGAAGCCCTCAAGCCATTTTTTAAATGTTTTTATTACTGACTTTACACTTAATTGTATTATTAGTCCTTAAGCTTGATTCAGACTAATTCCAGCCATTTTTTGGAGAACTTGATAACACAAATATATTCAACAAAAACGGAACCAGAAACTATAGTGAATTAAATAGCTCACTTACTGATATAAAGATATTTAATAGATTTTCCAAGGTCGGTAGTTGTGGGATAAGTTTCTGCACCACCTTACTAAAGGCTTCAAATATTGAATGGTCATAGATACTAGTCAAATAAAAGCTGAAAAACACAACATAGTTTGATTAATTTGAAAAATCTTAAGTCCAGTGACAATTATCATGATACATAAAATTTTAAGTTTCTTAACATTTGATTTCCTTAAGTTCAAATAAAGCCTCTTTATCTTGTGTACCATTCCCATCAGGAAAGATGACAAATGCAGTTTCCCCACCTGGCTTGTAGCTCTCCATCCCTTTATTGCATTTACACAGAGGGCAACTGAGGCAGTACACAGGAAAGCATTTTCAGATGTAGAAACCTGAATATTCACCTAAGTCTTTGCAATCTGATCCAAAAATCTTGGTTTCTTAAGCCCATAACTGACAAAAACCAAGATAAAAACCAAGAGAAAGCTCATAGGAGATAGGTGACATTTATTAAATAAGAATACAATACAGGTCTCTACTAAAATGCTACCGCTTCAGAAAGTTCCCTCCTGACCCCCCTACCTAAAATAGTACCCCTGTACCCATTACTTTCAACCCCTTTCCCCTAATTTGTTTTTCTTCACAGCACTGGTAAGTATACTTAAAATTATACTATACATTTATTTATAAGTGCTTCTGAGCTGTCTCATTCATCAGAATATAAGCTCCATGAGGACAGAGACTCTGTCAGCCTTGCTCACAGCTGCAGGCCCACTACCCTGAAGAGTGCTCATAAACATTTGGTGAATAAATGAATGAATAAAACTGGAGCTTAGAATTTATGTAAATAATGTATTAAGGAGGATGAGAGCAGGGGCTCTAGAGAGAATGGAACAGCTATCTGGAGGCCTAAGAGGATGCACAGTGAAGTAAAATTTGTAGATTTAACAAAACACGTATTTGAGAGAGAGAGACCTTTAACGATAACAGTGTGGTCAATTGTACCTACTTTTTCACTCAGGAAATATACTCTTCGTTATAAAGTTGTATCCATTATATAATTATAAACACAAATTACAAAGTCAGAGACACATAACTGTTTATATCACACTTTGTACCTAATTTAAAGATACTTTCAAAGAGCTCACCTAAGAAGCTAACCTAGATGGGGCTCTAATCTAGATGTTAGAACAATGGCACAGGTGAGACCAAGATGATCCCCCCACAGGCACTAGGGTCAAAGGAATATTTTGGCAACGTGAGAAGGTCCTGCAGGAACTATGAGGCTTGGTGGTGGATGGGGGCAGGAAAGAACCTCCAAGCCATAGGGCATTTTATAGTAAGCTAAGTTTCTGGAAATTGGTAATCAAATACAGCCTCATCCATAGGCCTGCTAGTTATTAATAAAGCTTAATGCTGTTAACAAGGCCTAGGACCCCAAAGAGAACTGGAAAAAGGGATGGTGCGTACCAATGAGGTGGGATGCCCTGGAAAGGGACACAGACATGGTGTTAAGAGGATCAGAAGGGTTCCCATGAGCACTGGAGAACACAGGACAATCATGGCTTAAAATCCATCATTCATGGTGGAAGAATAAGATTGAAGAATTTTATGGGAAGATACTTTCACTTTCTCCTACAAATACTGCTGAATTTTTTTAAAGCCTGAATTACTTGCACATATTTTAATCCAGGCTAGAGGTCAATGAGACTTTTCTATGTGGTTTCCTAGGAGAATAACAGAAAGATCTTGGAGCCAGAGGCCCTAGAGAATATTAGGGGTTGAAAAATGGGGGTTGGCTTGAGCCTATAGAGAAGCCATTATAACAGACCACGGATAAGGAAATAGCTATGGTTTGTCTCTCGCCTGCTTCCCCTTTAAGCTGTTTATATCATCAAAAGAACATTTTCTTGGGTACTTTTTATTAGTCATTTCTACCTAAACCATAAAAAAATAAATAAGATGTAGGAAATATTTCTTATACACTTTCAGAACACAAGTACACAAGTCATCAATCCTATCTAGTAGGTGTCCTTTAATAATTTCTTAATATTTAATTATGAATCAGCAGTTCTTTAGTTAAACTTGAGAGTTCTTTAAACTTGATAAGATACACTCACTTAACCCAATTTTTAGAGATTCATAAAAGCACATGTGTTTTAAAAAACATAAACAAGATACATTACAGTCCAGACATTAAAGTGTACCCTCTTTAAAAAGCTCTTCCTACTGACAGATACTGTGAAAGCTCAAGCTACAGACTTTTACAGCAAATGTGACAGAGATTCCTTGAACTGAGGCAAGAAGGGAAAAAAAATAATAATAATAATGAAACCAAGAGAGGGGAGCCCCAAGGCAGATTTATGCCATGAGGAAACAGCCTGACTCCAGTCTCTTGAGATGAATTTGTAAACACACCTACAGAAACACACTTCACATGACTTCCACCTCTGGGAAAATGCAAAAAAGGGGGAAAGTAACTTCTCAATAACATTAGGCTCCCAAACCTGCTTGAATTCAACAACAAAGAGATCAAAAACATTACAGATTTGGGAAGGGTATACCAGTAACAGAGAGCTACGTGTTTGTAATGACAGAGATGGGAATACATTTACACACTTTTCAGGGCTCTCATATCAAACACACAGGTTGTTACCTAAGGTGGAGTTTTTCTAGCCCAGCATCTGCAAGGTCATCATTGGCCCTTTGATGAATGTCCCTCTGTGTTTCTATTTTGTGATCATCAGACAGACCATCAACTTTGTGAATAAAAACCTCAAAATTCATGTCTGGGTTAACTTTGTAGGCTTTAGAAACAGTAATGTGAAGTCTTGTTAAAGCCTCCATGTAGTCATCCTGTAAGTCAGAACAAAATATTTTTTAAAAAGAAATCTTAAGTTAAGAAAGCCTCAAACTACCTCTTTCCCCAACCATAGAAAACATATTATCCTAATTATTCATAAATATTCAAACATCCAAATACATTAACTTATACCACTAAACAGATCTTCAATCGCTCAAGATAAAGAATTCAACTACCAAGTTAATGCTTGTAATTTTTAATACTGATAATATAAGGAAAGGAAATGGGAAATGGACACTTCTTCCCAATAGAATTTTTAAAGTAATCCCAGCTCTGCCATTTATTAGATGTGTGACTTTAAGCAGGTTGCTTAAACTCTGTGATCTCAGTTTACTTATCCATTAAAATCGGAACTACAGTACCTACCTCCCAGTTTTGTGAAGACATTAATTAGGTCATGTGTATGAAAGCAGCCATTACAAAGCCTGTCACTCAGAAAGCATTCCTAACTAATGCTTAAGCTTAGAAAAAGTAAGATTCTTAAGGATGGAGACACGTCCCATCAGTCTGAGTGCCCGCCACATGCTAGGCCCTCAATAAGTGCTCCTTGGGCTAAACCCTACTTGGTCAACTAAAGAAACTATTCACTTTAATATTTACTGACTCAGTTCTCACATTCCTCCTTATATTATGGGCACTGATGAGACCCTTTCAGTGAGTGACATCACTACTGTAATAGTTTATTAGAGTACAGCAATATCTACTATTAACAAAAAAGGAACACTGCTCACTAACTAGAACTCAGGGATATAAACCATATCTCCTAGTCATCTGATATTCTGTACTTGTACAATGGCATGCCTGTTCCCAAAGCACCTCTGCAGGTACATCTCTCACACTGTTAGGGAATCTACTGGCAAAGAAATAAGCTGCAAGAAGCATATGACAAATAAACAACTTTCCTTTGTTCCTACATCTTCCGTCACCAAAGAAGAAAATTAAACATTATCATTTCTAACTACCTGTGCATCAATGACATATATCAAAGCTCCTGTTCCCCTGAAGATCATCTCATAGTCAAAAGTAGGGTCGAAAAAGTCCATTTGCCCAGGAAAATCCCATATTTGGAAATTCACAAAGGAGCTATTTGAAATGTCATCTTTGTAAATCTTGTTGGTACTTTCCAAAAAGAGGGTCTCGTTGGGTGACATTTTATGAAACACCACCTGTCAAAAGAAAGAAAACAATTTAATGACTACTCCACTTTTTATTTAAAATACAGAACTCCACCCTGAATTAACATAATTTAAAGAACTTGATCCTACAGCAAAAATTTTAGAAGAGGTAAAAAGTGATTGGTGTATCCACTGGTATCCACTATCCTTTAACTTCTAACAGAAGACACCAAATTATTGAAACCAAATCACCAGAAAAGCTGAAACTTTTCTGCTATTTTCTGTCTGTATTCAATACTAGCAGTAGCAATGTCTCTCATTTCAGTTTGATTTTTGTTTCTGTAAAACTATCAATTCTGCCAAAATCTGCTTTAAGATTATGAAAACTTAAAAAGTTTAAGCAGTTTTGTTCACTGAAAACTTATTGGAATGCCCACATCAGGCTCTGAGAAATAATCAGAAATGAAACTGACTGGACCCTGCCCTCAATGGGTTTGCAGTCTTGTGGAAGAAATGAAACAAAGGCAAATTATACCAAGCAGAAAATGACATATTGAGAAGGAATATATGTGGGGAGGGGAAAGAATAGGAGTTGACAGGGAAAAGACAGCTCCCAAAGAAATGGTAAAGGCAATTGTTAAGAATCAAAATTATCACAATCTATACAATTCTAACACAAAACTAATTTGCCTCTCTGTTAGTTTCTAGATGAGGAAAATGGATAGTTACTCCCAAGGCTTAGATAGTAACAAGTGAAAAGAATTAAAATCAGTTTGCTAAAAACCTACCATAAATGTACTCATTTTGCTGTAAAGGTAAAAGATAAAATAAAACACAGTAATCCATTACATGTGGAAGAAGGCTACTTTTTAAAAACATCATGTCTACAGAATATCATGCAGAGATTTATTTTGGAGAGACCTCTGCAACAGAGTGGAAAGGGCAAAAGGCCAGGTATCTAGCATTTTTTCGCCAGCTCACTTTGTGTGTAAGAGCCATGGCTGATGAAGGAGGTCAACCCTGCCTCTATTTCCCCCTTATTAAAAAGTGAGGAACCCTTCATCCGTTCCCGACATTCCCCAAGTGAAAGCACATGGACTGACAAAGGTCTGCAAATATTCTCCAGGTCTCAAAATTTTTGTAGCCACACACAAACGGGGGAAAATCACTAGTAATTATACTCACCAGGCCACAAGTACTAAAATAGGTGGAAGAACAGCCCCCAAATCCCACAAATGTCACAGTGAAGTCTCCTTCGTACTAGTAACAAGAGCAGGCATTACAAAGGCCAAAGAGTTAGTCACTACTCTTTCAGACGCTGCTCCCTGGGGCTCACCTGGGAAGCCCTGAAAACTCAGATCACCTGAAGTGAGAGGCACAAACACAACCGGGTCCGGGGAGGGAGTGTGGGAAGCTCTCCAAGTTAGAACCGGGGAGCAAGTCTCAGTTTCGTGAATGGCACAGGGGCTGGGTCCCAGGAGGCGAGGTCCCGGGCGGTGCCATGGACACCTGCCTCGCTCCGGCCACTCGGGGAGCGCGGGGACCCAGTCGGCCTCGGCTGACCTGGGCGTGGACTCCAAGATCGGGGTCCCGGCGAGGGCCGCGCCCGGGCTCTGCTCCCCGGAGGAGAAGAGAAAGCGCGCTGGGACAGCCTGGCCGGCCACCCCGGCCGCCGCCCTCCTCGGGGCCTCCCCCACGGCGGCCACCCGCGCCCCCGGGTAGAGGAGGGAGGCGGAGGGGCGGAGGGGCCGGCGAGGCCCCACTCACCTTCTGGATGGAGGACTTGCCGCTGCGCCTGAGCCCCATGAGCAAAATCCTAGGCTTGGAGCTGTCAGCGCCCCCCGGGCCACAGCCTCCGCCGGCCCCCGCCCCAACCC
>NW_006780610.1:2748715-2773059 GCF_000442215.2 Lipotes vexillifer | reverse complement strand
CCCGCCGCTGCCGCCTCCTCTTCTTCCTCCTCCACGCCGTAGCCGAAGTCCTTTGGGAACGAGTCCGCCGGGCCGTAACTGCCGGCGAGGGGCGGCTCCTCCGCCCCGTACTGCAGGGACATGGTGCTGGAGCCGCCGCCGCCCGCGCCCTGACAGGCCACGCCAGGCCTCCCCAGGCCGCCGCCTCCCCAGGCCGCCGCCGCCACCGCCCCCGGCAGCCGCCACCGCCATGCGGCGGCCCGGCCCCTCATTGGTCGCCCGAGCTGCCACTCGGGAGCAGCAAGGTAGGTGGTGCCCGTCACGTGCCCGGAATCACCTGACTCGGAGCCGTGGAGGGGGGAGGAGGAGTCACGAGGAGGGTGGCCCGGCCCGACTGAGCCCTGAGCCCTCTGCCCTCCGCCCCAACCCGCACTTCGGCCCTGCCCAGCCACGTACCTTGCTCCTCACCGCTCTCCTGCTTTCTTCCGGGCTCCGGGGGCCATCGCAATAGGAGATGCTCTCTGGGCACTTGGGAGAATTGACTGTCCTCCTACTACTATGGTGCTCGCCCAACCAGTATTTATTGATGCCCGCGAAGTCCTGGGGCACAAGGGGCACAGAACTGGAACCGCCTTGGACCCTGCCTGCCCTCAAGTTGCTCCAAGATTAATGGGGATCGGACCTCTGCGTAAGTAGCTTCCGTACGAGATATCAAATTGTAAGGTCAGAGGTACAGATAAAAATGCTCGGGAGTTGGGTGGATGGGAGCATCTCTAAGGAGCTGGCGTGTGAATAGTTCTAGAAGGATGGATATGGTTGGGATGTGCAAAGGTATGTAGGAGGAGCCAGCCAGAGTGAGGGCAAAGCCTCAACCAAGGCAAGAGCCAAGGCAAGAGGCAAGAACGAAGAGTTCGTTCTAGCAGGTAACTGGACCCTGATAGGAAAGCAAGTGCAAGCAAGGGAGAATGTCTTATCCTCTTTCTTCAGCAAATCACTGACAGTGAATACTCCTGCCACTTCACACTCATCAGGACCAGATTCCCCCTCCTCCCCACCCAAAGTCTACTTCTTCAGTAATCTTGTCCACCCATAGAACATTGCATCTTCTATGACCTCCTTCAGATCAGAAACCAAAGGAATAAAGAAAGAAAGTAAACCAAAGCAAACGCTTATCACCAATGTTTGGGAAAGCTAGAGGAATTTTTACTCTTCGGTCAGGCTTTAGAATTGGAAATTTGACAAAAGAGGATCCTCTTCCTGAAGGGGGCATGGGTGGTGGTACTGATCTTCCAAGGAAACTAACTTCTTGATTATGAAGGGAAAGCATGTATGCAAATCTGGGACTTGGTTCTGTCTGAAAGTCGAAGTTAAAGGTAGGACACACATACTTAGAGGTCATCTAGTCCAACCTCTCACCTAAAGAGAATCCACTCTACAGTGTCTCTGACTGATAGACATGCAGCATACACTTCAATAGATCCCAGGGAAGAGAGCTCACTATCTCAATAGGCATCCAATTCCACTGTGGTAAAACTTTGTTTAAAAGTCTCTTATTCAGGCCAAAAATCACACTCCCTGGAGCTTATATACCAGAGTCTATAAGCAGTGGTCTTCATCTTTTTCACGACAGCACCTCAAATATTAGATTACAGTCTTCATTACCCACTGTCTTCTCTGTTCCACATTAAACATACTCAGTTCCTTCAGCCATTCCTTCTACAGTAATGTCCAATAGCACTTCCTGTGATGATAGAAATGTTCTACATCTACACTGCTCAATTGTTGCTAGTGTGACTGAGGAACTGAATTTTTTTTTTTTTTTTTTTGCGGTACGCGGGCCTCTCACTGTTGTGGCCTCTCCCATTGTGGAGCACAGGCCCCGGACACGCATGGCTCAGCGGCCATGGCTCACGGGCCTAGCCACTCCGCAGCACATGGGATCTTCCCGGACCGGGGCACGAACCAGTGTCCCCTGCATCAGCAGGCGGACTCTCGACCACTGCGCCACCAGGGAAGCCCGAGGAACTGAATTTTTAATTTTGTTTAATTTTAATTGCCAGATGTGGCTAGTGGCTACCGTATTGGACAACACAGCCTTATGGTTTCAGATGCACTCTCCTTTATATGCAACTGAGCTTGTCAACATCCATCAAATGTCTGACACCTACGATGCAATACTGACCAATACAGCCTTCAGGGTGACTGTTTAGCACCTGGACAATATTTCTATTAATGCTTTCCAGAATGGATTTTTTTTTTAATATACATGGAGTATAAGTGGTTCACATTGATAGTCACTGGAACTAGTACTTTGTCAGCAATCCTAGTGCCTAAACTTGTATAGCTACATTTTTTTAACCTAAATGTAAGACTTGATATTTCAACTTTTTGGCTTACGCTGTGAAGTTTAGGTACTTCAAGTTGTTGATCATTTTCAAGCTCATTTCAATATAGTCTACCAACCAGCCCTTCCAACTTTGTGGCACTTAGAGAATTAGCATTACTACCATCTGACCCATATGTAGTCCTTTACAATTTGCAAGGTACTTTTACATCCATTATGTTTAATTTGATCCTTACAATACCTTGTGAGGTAGGCAAGATAACAAAACCTACATTTTATAGATAAGGCAGCTGAAACAAACAGGAACTAAACAGATTGGATCCTTTTTTACTCCATTGAGCATCTTCTTGTATACTGTCTTCATCCAGATCCTTGACAGAAATGTTGAAGAGGACCTCCAGAGGCCAGGCTGACCCTGAATTCATAGCACTGACTGATACAGCAGTTTAAGCAGGTCAGTTCCCCCAAAAGGTCTGATTATCCAACCCACAGGTTGCCATTCTGTTCAAAAGGATGGTACAAGAGACAGTCATTTGACTTACATAAATATTAATACCAGGCCCATTGGGAAAAAAGCAAATGAGGGTTGGCTGCCAGAAAAAATTTCTACTTGCCTGTCCACAAAGGGACTGTCATACCAATTGCTTAAGGAAGCCAAGTCTCCCTCTCTTCCAAAACTCCCATGGGGCCATGTTTTATTATCATTTATGGTTCTTAGCACATCCTGTCCCACATTGTAGTTGGTTATATATGTGGCTTAAAGCTAACTTCAAGTCATTCACCTTTATAACACCTAGCACTCAGCCCACTGCTGTCCATGTAAGAGGCACTCAAACTGGTAAAACATAAACCAATTCAAGTAAATGTTCTTTCAACTGTATCTGACTCCCCTCCAAAAACAAACTTGTGACTAGAAGAGGCACAGACCATTGCCACATTCCTGCCAACATGACTGATTAAAATGCGCTTATGATTGGCTTGGTCAGTTTCCAGCAGGTGCTGAGGCTTTTGCTAGTTAAACCAGATTTCATTGGATTTTGTTTTCTATGTGTGTTTTCACCAAAAAATAAAGACATTTCTCTAACAATAGGGACAGAATACATGAAATAGGACTACTACTTTTTTTTTTTTTTTTTGCGGTATGCGGGCCTCTTACTGTTGTGGCCTCTGGACGCGCAGGCTCAGCGGCCATGGCTCACGGGCCCAGCCGCTCTGCGGCATGTGGGATCCTCCCGGACTGGGGCACGAACCCATGTCCCCTGCATCGGCAGGCGGGCTCTCAACCACTGCGCCACCGGGGAAGCCCAGGACTACTTCTTAATAATGCTAGTCAATCAATAAGGAAAATAAGTGATCAGTAACACAAAACATCCGACTGTAGGTCTTCCAAGAAAGGAAAAAGGACTAACAAACAAGAATATAGTGCTTTACCATTTACAAATCTTTCACATACATTCCATTTGACCCTCACAACAACCCTGTGAGGTAGGCAGCACAGATATTATTCCCATTTAACAGATGAGGAAAGTGAATCTCAGAGCAATTAACTGATGTGCCCAAGGTTCTACAATTAGTAAATAATTTGTATTCATATTAGTCTTTGGCCTAAAAATTCAGCACCCCACCTCCCCTCATACTTGCCTACTTCACAGGGATAATGAAGATAAAATGAATTCAAGGCTAGAAAAATACTTTGAGGGGAAAAAAGCACTATATAATTATACCCGCAAACTATAATTTTCCACGATATATGGCTCATTCCCCTTCTTGTCCCAGCTTGTGCGTGAACCCAGAATTTTATATTGCCTCTGTTCTGTGTTCAGCTAAGCAACAAGTAAGGCAGGGGAACAGTGTGATTCTCTTTAAAGTTATATAAATTACAATCAGGATAACTGCTATTATAGCAAGTTGAAAAACAACACAGAAAGGCCAATGTGCAACCGGGACCCACGGAAGCACATAGTAAAGCAAGGCAACATTATCAGATAGGGCATGATTGCATAGAAGGAAACGTGGTGTCAGAGTTCACACTGGCACACACACAGTTATCTAAGGCAAAGTGGTGGCAAAGAAGAGTCATTTGTTCCACATTATATAAACAAGAGCAGAAGATTCATGAGACCCCATGCAACAGTATCTTATGTCACACAGACCTCTCCAGCTGCCTACAGAGAATATAAACAACAGTGTCATCTTCATTTTAAAGAATGACTGTACCTGTGTTCATATCCTGAACTAAACCAAAGAACAGCTCCATGCTAAACTTCCTTGGCTAAAATACAACCAGTACCATCATTCCTAGTCAGACTAATAAACAGAATGTCTTTTAAGGTAATGAATTAGATGGCTGTGTTTAGATGTTTTTTCAGGATTCCCTTTTGATTCTCCTGCTTTTAAGACCCAAAGAAAGTTATATTGAGTTTTTATTGGTGATTCTAAGTATATGTGTTTATAACAGTTAAAGTGTTATAGGTGAATTTAACATATTAAAAGAGTACTATAGCATCTGTTCAGAAAAGATTATATACTATACAAACTATTCAAGTCATACAAAACCATTTTTCAGTGTCTTTTCAACTGAGAAGAATCCTATTCAGCACGCTTCTCCTCCTGAGGTGGTTCATACTGAGCAAGCTACGGGGCAAAGACAGAGGAGTTTAGGTGAATTTGATTCTAAATTGGGTAAAAAACTTAATAGTAACAAAACGAGTTAACTATTCAATTTAATTACTGAATCAGTAAGTTTATATTAAAATCCTATCCTTTTTAAACCACTCAGTGATCTTAATATTTAATATAATCAAACCTAGTGAAAGTTCTTTTTAAATAAACCTTTAAAATTACTGGGAAACTAAAACTTAATTCCCATTCATGACTGCACTACACAAATACTTGATATGCAATAATCTATATCTTCCCAAAGATGTTGTGGCTTATAGTAAGGTATAAGCCACCATATTCGTTCTCTCCGCCATACGTTTACTGAACTTTCTCCTAAAAAGCAGAAAAAAAAAATTATGTGACATACATTAATCTAGCCAGTCAATGAGGAGCAGCTAATGCTTTTGACTTAAAAGGTGCCAAAAAGTTGTGTGGCATCTACACACTGTGGGATCTTGGATAATTTCAGACACTGAATTTTCTGTTATGCCGAGCTGGGGTCTGCTGCAACACTGCGCTAAGATTTGAGTTGTTCCAGTTAGCTGTCAGATTTGAGAAGCTAATTAGACTTCACTGTGCTTTAGTTTCCTCACCTACAGAATGGTCTGTGCACCTGTGTGACTTATCTCACAAGGTTGAGAAGATAAAGCACATCATGAGAAATGCCTAGAGTCACGTGAAATGCATTATGTGATTCAGATGTGGTAAAACCTCAAAGACTTAAGAGTTGACTAGTTTGAGCTTTATGAAAATTCTCACGGAAGCTTAAACAAAGAAAAAACTTCAGCACTAGACAAAATTAAGGGCAAGCAAATGTACCGAGGTTAAGTGCAAACAAGTTTACAGAGTTAACACATTACAGGGCCACCACGTGACTATGCAGATTGTGCACTGCACAATCTAAGGGGTTCCATTAGCAAAGCAGTGGCCCTGTACTGACCTATTAAGTCAACTGCCTAAGACTCTAAGAAATCTCCATTTACTTATAAACCACTAATCATTAACCAATATTTTCATCTTTTTGTCAATGAAGGTTCCCAAGAACCTCTTCTTGACCACACTTTGCTCACCCTATTTACAGTTTTCTTGTGGTTTTCTAGACAGGGCATCAGCTTGGCCTTGCAGTTAACTGAGATTGATATTCACCCGCCTCCCTCCCCTACTGTCCATTTTAGTGAGGTTCTGGTCATATAATCATTAAAGGTGACATTATTTTTAATATGAATTCTTTCAAAAATTTTACCTTTGTTTTCAGTTTTTTATTTTCTTCTACAATAGCTTCATATTTCTCTTTCATTTCTGCCAATTCTAGGCGAAGCAGCTCTATTTCTGGATTTTCTGGGGTAGCAGCTCCTAAGTGATGCTTTAAAAAACTAATAATAAAAGTTAAGAATTTACTTGAGCTCAATGAAACTAATGAAATAGCCTTTTGAAATAATTCTCTGATGAGAGTTACCCCACCCTACCACAAATATTTACCCAGAGATCAAAATCCAAATACTCAAAGAAAGTAATTTTTTCAGTAATCAAAAGTATCTTAAAGGTTATTATCTACGTGAAAATATAGGAGTTCAAAAAAGTAAAGGCCTTTTTCTGACTTGAAAAATGAAAAGGATACTCCAAAGCACTATTAGGTTTCTCTGGTTCTTCATATAAGGCTACCAAAACTGCAAATCAAAAAGCAGAAAAAACAACAATTAAAGTCTTAAATTTAAATGGCTGAAATTATATTCCATACCCCAGTGAATACTGAGTGTCTATTATACACCATGCACATTGCTAGGACTGTCCATACCATGGTGAACAAGACAGACAAGGTCGCTGCTCTCAATGAATTTACAGTCTAGTGCAAAAGATAAACAAGGAACTAGATAAAAAAAGACTATCAAGCAGCAATATAGGGTAATGGGTTATAGGAGCACATTGGAAGAACACCTAACTCAGCCCACGGCACCAGGGAAGGCATCCCCAAGAAACAGAAATAAGACCTGAGACCTAGGCAGTGGTTTCAGATAAAAAGGGAAGGCCAGGGGCAAAAGAACAACATATTGAGGAACTGAAAATTCAAGTGTGTCTAGATGGAGCTGTGAAAAGGGGGGCAGGAAAGGAAACTGGAAAGGTGGTTAGGGAGGAGACTAGAGGATCCTGCAAGTTCAGTCAGGCCTTGGTCCTAAGAACAAAATGGCAGGTAATTAAACAGTTATAAGCAGGGGAGTGACAGGATCACTCTTGACTCCTGTGTGGAAGACTGACAAGTGGGACAAGGATTTAAAGGCAGGAAGAGCAATTAAGCTGATACAGTAATCCAGTTTAAAGAGAGTGACCTGGGAATTCCCTGGCAGTCCAGTGGTTAGGACTCTGGGCTTCCACTGCAGGGGGCATGGGTTCAATCCCTGGTCGGGGAACTAAGATCCCACGTGCCTCATGGGGCAGCCAAAAAAAACAGGGAGAGAGTGACCTGCACTAGAGTGATAGGGGGATGAAAACAAGGTAGATACGTTTGAGAAAAACTCTGTAGAGAATCCACAGGGCTATGGTTAACTGTTGGAAGGAAGAAGCTCTGAATTCAAAATGTTCTTCAAGAATGAAGTTTCACACACAACATGCTAAACCACCACCAACCAAAAACTTTACCAGTAATCAACATGCTCAAATCAGTATTAAAATATATACTTTAGTGGTTTCATACCCAATAGTTCATGTCAGCACTACCTTTTCCATCTTATTATTGAACACATTCCTTCTAGGATATACTACTCAAGTAAAAATCTCTCTAAACCAGTGGTTAATTTTTTTGTGCACGGAAATCTTTGAAAAATCTGATCAAAGACAAAAATCTCTATCTACACACAAAAAAGTGTGCATATCTAGACCCCAGTTTAAGAACACCTCATAAACCAACTTACATGCTTCCCTTTTATTTTTTAGAGTTGTAATAACCCTTCAAATATAGACAGTATTAAAAAAAAAATCAAATGGGCAACTAATACAACTTACGTTAAGTTCTGATACTCTTCTAAACGTACTTACAGCACTGTTTTTTGAGAAATTGGCATATTTACATCATCACTACCCTCTCCTCTCCTTCCCTCTTCTTTCAGTGTTACAGTTCACTTTAATTCCTCTACTTATTGCCTTTTTCTTGAAACTATGTACTCAAGCCTCTGTTTCTTCTTCCATTAATTTCCACTGATCTCTACCAAATTCTAACTTTACAAGACATGAATACTCTTTCCGCTTCTTCTTCCCCTACCCTTTCTTTTAGCTTCTAAGTTTCTGTCAGTGGTAGTTACAAGGTTGATAATTACAGAACATAATGTAAATGTCAAGTTTCCTGTGCTTTTCTATAGATGAAATATACTTCCTTTTAAACAGACAAGAACTCTATACCCAGTGTTTCCCTTTTTGCCTTAGCAGCCAGGATTTTTAGAGGTTGATACAGTGCTCAAAATAACTAAAATGCCTCTTCTTCCAAATGACTTATCTTTAGCCATCCCTATAGCGTTTGTTTGTTTGCTTGTTTTGCGGTACACAGGCCTCTCACTGCTGTGGCCTCTCCCATTGCGGAGCGCAGGCTCCAGACGCACAGGCTCAGCGGCCATGGTTCATGGGCCCAGCCGCCCCGCGGCATGTGGGATCCTCCCGGACCCGGGCACGAACCCGTGTCCCCTGCATCGGCAGGCGGACTCTCAACCACTGTGCCACCAGGGAAGCCCCCTATTGCGTTTTAATGTTAGCGTTTTAATGTGGAAATAAGCTGGATAAAAATTATAAGTTAAATCTGTGTAAAGTACACAAAATCAAACTTTAAATAGATCATATCAGTAGATACTCTGTTGTCTGATGTTACTTAGGAGACTGGAAATCTAGGAAAGTTGAGGGGGAATACCAGTAGATGTCAGTAAGGGAAAAGAAGCCTCTCGTGGTTTCCAGTCTCTCATGAAGGAAAATCCATGTATGGCCACAAGTCTGAATATCTTCATTTACCTCCCACTATCATCACTTCTCTGTCCTTACCAGTGTATGTTTCATTCACTCCATCGAGCCACTCTGGCCTCCTTACACTTCCTGAAACTCAACATCACACTTCACTCTGTTCAAATGTTCTTAAGAGAGGCCTTGCCTCACCACCCTATATAAAATGGCACACCCATCCTCCTTATGCCCTTACTTTGCTATGTTTTTCTCAAAACACTTACCACTGGTTGACACTATGGTTTATCTGTCTCCCCCACCTAGGATATAAGTTCATTTAGTGCAGGGACTTTTTTCCCCCCATTGTTTTATCCCCGGTGCCTAGAACAGACACCTGAATAAAATGGTTAAATAAATGAAAGAAGTGCGCTTATGGAGTTTTTTGAGGGGTGGGGGAGGTCGATGAAATTCCAAGAGTCTGTGATACCTCCCCAGATGACAGCACAAGTGCTTTCATGTAGTCCCTTAAATGTTTACTGAAACTTATTTGCAAAGAGAGAGGAAACTGGTACCTGAACCTAAGGTAGTAACTCAAAATTACCAGCCCATGCTTGGGAATTAAAAGCCCTGCATTCTGCTAAGACCCAGAGTTGTTATTCTCCCAGAATTTTCTCCTAACTTTTGCTTCTGGCCAAAGAGCAGTTACCAAATTATTTCCCGGATATTTATTGTACTTCTCATAGGGACCCAGATCATCATCCCTGCCAACTCCTCTGTTCTGCACCCTTGAAAGTTCCAGCCAGTGAGTTGAATGATACATAACAGGCATTCGCCTTACGGCTTAGCTAATGAAATAAGCAGTACCCACACTACCTCTTGGAACCCTCCAGTTTCAAGCACCTTATTCATCTACTTAGATCTTGAACCCCAGAGTAAGAGATACAGTGTAACTGCTTCCATTTTTAAAAGTGAAAACAATATAACCGTTTTGATGTGCCCTCAAGCTCTTTAGACTGTGATTCTACTTTAATTGTGAAATTGCACAAAGTAGGAATTGACATAGACTACGAAACGGGGGCCCGTTGAAAAGCCACAGCCAAACCGCTGCTTCGGGGATTAGGTTCACTTAGCTACTTTATAGCCCGCTTTCAAACCTGGTCATTTCCCCACTTGCCCTTTGTTCAAAGAAAAGTGTTTCTGTACAGGATTTTGAGGGCTCCGAAAAAAGTGTCAGGAGGGAGGAGTTGGGCTCTCAAGGTCTTTAGCAAACATGCTCACTGCGGCTGCTCAAGGCAAAGCAACGGAAGTTGGAGGGACTTCACAACAGCTGCAAGAGTTTCACTCCCTGCGGCGAGAGCGGTAGCGAGCGCGAGGCTACCCAACCCCGGCGGCGGCCGGCAGCCAGGCGTGAGCCGGTCCCCGCTGAACCCCGAGGCCCACCTCGCTAGACCCGGGACGGGTTCCACCTGTTCCCCTCCTGCCCCACGCCACGGCCCTTCTTGGGCGCAGCGCCGAGGAGCACGACGAGGTCACGAGAAACCCTCTCCTGGCCCATGCTCACCCTTGGTCAGCGTGTCCAGCACCCCCGACTTCTCCAAGTACCTCCGGAACTGCTCGCGCTTCGAGTCGGCGGCCTGAGGAGACACGGCGGGTCAGTGGCCGAAGCCCGGGGGCCGGAGCAGGAAGAAGGCGCTGGGAGTCCGGCAACGCCGCCTCCGCCTCGCCACCTCAAGCCCCCCAGACCTGCGCGCGCGCCCCCACTCCCACCCGAGCCGACCAGCGGCTGGCTACCGCCCGCACGCCCACAGCCACGCCGCGCCCCCCTCACTTTGTAATGGGCCATAGTGACAGCGGCAGCGGCGTAGCTGGCGCCGGAGACCGTGGCGGGAGGGCTCGGAGCGGCACTGCTCATGCGCGGAAGGGCGCGCGCGCCTGCGCACTTGCGAACCACGGTTCGGGACCGCCGGGGTGTGGCCCGTTTTCATGGCGACCAGGACGCTTTGAATGCCCCATAGTGAGCTGAGCCAAAGGAGGCTGCGTACGCCCGCCCCTCTGTCTAGCAAAGCAGCACTTCTCCTTCCTCTTCCGGTTCTCGCAGAGATTCGGCTACTTAGTACGAGGCTGGGTTTTGGTAACTCCGGACAAGTGTCCAGGTGGGGCCAAAGGTGGGCGGGGCCTACTGAGCCCTGGAGCACTTGAACTCATTCTAGAGACTGGGGTCTCCTGACACGGGGAGTGGGCGGACCTGTCTCAACTAGGACCTCCGGAGCTCTGGCAGCGTGTGTGTGCTGGCTTGTCGACTCCCATCTTGAAAAAGGGCACACTAACGAGGGCAACCCTTGGATTTCCAATGGCTGGAGGACTGCTTAGAATCGTCTGTTTGGGCTCCAGCTCTTATATTTGGAGTCTCCTTGTTTTGTGGCCAACTTGATGTGGGCCTCCGGAGGGCGAGCAGTAATGTGCTAATAATAGCTAGCACTTTCGAGCGCTTACTTGTGTGCCTGGCAGTGCATTAAACACATATGTTTCTTATTTTAATTCTCACACCGTCCCTGTAAGGTAGGTACTGTGAGTAAACTGTCAAGTATAGATAACCAGTGAGTAGTAGAGCCAAGACTCCGATCCTGGCACTGAATCACGATGCTGTCTATAAACTGGTGAAAGAAAGCGACCAGTCTTTTTAGGATTTTATTTACCTAGATAGCAACATTATGATTATATTCCAGACAGATCAGGTTGCAGTCTATAAAGAAACTGCGTTAAGTCCCAGGGGCAAACAAAGTATAATCAGTGTCCAGAAGTAAAAGATTAATAACCAAAAGAGGGAATTACATAGATTAAGAACAATCTCTGAAGGCTGTGCTCCCTTCAAGGAAAAACCTGGTTCCATTTAGCTTCAATTCTGACATGTGATTTTCCCAAAATTAGTGTTATTCTGAAGGTAGCCTGTAGAAAAGTAGTCCTGATTTGGTAACTTGATGTCTTTGAACTTGAAACTAGTCCTTCCCAATTCAGAATTAGAGCCATTTTCCCTTTTTTAAATGGGTTTGCAGTTGTCTGTCTAAACAGCTGGTCTGTAGAGCGGCCCTATGTTTTTTCTGTGCTCAACCATCATTAAGCTACTTATTTGATAATGTAATACACAGAATGTCTAAAAGCCAACAGCTGTTCAGATCTGAAGGTCTGTGGGAGCCCGCTTACCAATGAGGTTGTTTGTCAGCGACACTAAATGATTTGGAGGACAAGCAGTAGGGTTATTGCAGGTTCTGACCAACTTGGATTCAAAGGACAACCCTCCCAAAGAATCAGGAGTGTCTGGAATGTCAAGTGGATGGAAGTCTCCCTGTGAAGGAGGAAGCGTTCTGATTGTGCTCTCTCTGAGATGGCCCTTGAGGTTACCTTTAGGAGGTAATGTCTGCTTTTCATTTTCTGCAGAGGGACCCCAAGTAGCACGAAGCCATTTCGGTTTCCAGGTGTAGTTAGCTGGCAGAGTTGCTGTTTGGGGTGACTGCCCCATGTGGTTGTTCAGATCTATAGCATCACCTGGAATAGAACAGTGACCTTTAGAGTAGTGGTTCCTTTTGCTGTCTTTGCCATCAATTTCTCTTTTTCCCCTCAACTGGTTACCATTAACTTCTTTTCCAGATATTTTGTGAGTGTCTCCTTTATTACTTGAGTTGATGTTTTGAAGATGACCACAGGTAGTACTAAGCATACACATCTCAGAAAGTAGCGTTTCCTGTTCATCCAAAATGCCTTTGTCATCATTTCCACTGTGATTATCTGGATCTGTCTGAAATGCAGGTGGATTTAAACCAGGGTATGCTGCTGTGTGTGTTTGCTTTTCCACTAACAGACTGTAATCAGGTGCAGAAGAGAATCGTTTCAGTGAATTTGCAGATGTGTTTTGATATTTGGCAAGGTTTTGTTTCGACTTGTTGGTACAAAATTCATTATGTCCATCCTTCAATTTATATTGTCCCCAAAGCCCTCTTTTAATCTTTTTAAAACCTAGATGGAATATTTCTAGAACATTTAAGAAAAGTGAAACAGTAGCTATGGATTGCATAAATAATAGGAATATCGTCTTTTCTGTGGGTCTTGAGACAAAACAATCAATTATATTTGGACACGGGTGGCCGTGGCATTTAAATAGAGGCTCTAAGTGAAATCCATATAAAAGATACTGTCCAATCATGAACCCAACTTCAACCACAGAGCGAGTGAAAATGTGTATCACATAAGTGCAAAGCAAGGTTCCTCTGAGTGGAGCTTTATTTAGTTTCCTTTGCTCAAGCTGACGCAGTTCTTGCTCCAATCTCCTCCGATCCCCAGGCATTTCAAGCTCTACCTCCTCCAGTTCACCCCTCAGTTGAGTTTTCTTCATCTGCCTCTCCTTCTCCAGAACTCTCAGTTGGTACAAAGCATGGCCCATGTAGACCAGGGATGGTGAAGACACAAATATCACCTGCAAAACCCAGTATCTAATGAGGGAGATAGGAAAGGCCTGATCATAGCATACATTTCTGCAGCCGGGTTGTTCTGTATTACAGATGAAGCCAGACTGCTCATCATTCCAGACATCTTCAGCAGCTACACCCAGAACAAGCATTCGAAATATGAACAGGACGGTGAGCCACATCTTTCCAATCATGGTGGAGTGGATGTGAACTTCCTCCAGAATGCCTCCAAGGAAATTCCAGTCCCCCATGTTTATTTAGTCAGCCATCTTAGCTCTGAACCCCATCAAATAGCAGGCAGATAAATTCTTCCATTCTGAGGGGTGTGCTATTTCTTAAGGCAAACCTATGGCCAAAATATGAAGAAAGCATCACTCTTTCAGCATGCTGGTTGCTCTACTTTTTTCCCTAGAAAGTTGTAATAATCTGTCACCAAGAATATGTTTAAGATGTCAGGAATATAAAATCATTTATGTTTAGACCTTACAAATGCAATGGGAAAAAAAAAGATACCTGGAGGAGGGGTGTATATCTTCCCTCCTATGAAGAATAGAATTATAGGAATTCCTGTAAGAAAAGAGTCTTCTTACTCAGCTGAAGTTTGTTGTTTTATTTTTTTTAACTGAGAACTTTTGGAGAGGTTCCTTTAACTACTGACTTGATCTTACAAACCTATTAAGATTCTTTTATATAAAAACTATAACCAAAGTCAATGATTTTAAAATCTCATTTATGCACAAAGGAAAAGGCATGTTTCATTTCATAATCCAGTAAGATACAGCGTTTAAAGAAACCAAAAGAAACAAATCTGGCTCTCACTATAAGAATGTAGCTTAGTTTTTTAATCCACATTGAAATGTCTATATTCTAGTTTCTTTCTGGCAGTTTTTGAGCATTTTCAGAAATCATTTCAGTAATATATTTATGAATATTTATGAAATTATTACTAACTTTGCTGTGAAAATTTTCCAAAAATTCTCAACTATTTTGTACTACCAGGATATTATTAGATATTGCTTAAAATAAATGGATCATTGGTATGGTGGTAGTATTATAGAAATTTTCCTTATAACAGTATTTGACCTTTTTAAGACATGTAGCTTGCTTTGTGGAAGGAGCAGTGGGGCGAGTTATAATATAGATGCTTGGATTATGAGCCAGTAGATTCCATATTAGAGTTGATACCCTAGTACATCTAAGAGAAAATATATCCCAAAGGAAAGAAAAAAAGAGTGAATGTTTTCATTCACTTTCATTTAACATATAAATGTATGTCCTATATCCCTTATAGAAAGGGAAATGTTACACAATCAAACAACATACTGGGATATTATAGCTACAAGATATGTTCATCACAAAAATCCTATGAGGTAGGTATGTTGTTCCCCCATTTTACAGATCAGGAAACTGAGGCACACCTTAAATTACCCAAGATTACACAGCTAGAACTGGTATTCAGACTCAATCACTGTGGCTCTAAAGTCAGCTCTTAACTGTTTTACTAAACTGTTACTTTTCCTCTCTAAGCACACTTGAAATTTTCATGAAAGAGATGTTAAGAAATCATCTGTTTTCTCTTACAAGTTTAATTATTTAAATTAGGCATGTCAAATAATGAAAGTTTTGACTTTTTAAGTAACAGGTTCTAGAGTCTTTAGTTCCTTTTTGAAAGCTTTATATAGTTCAAAAGACTTGCAGAAGCATCAAACTTCTAAAATTGAGTTGTATTCCTGAGATAGAGAAAATTTCTATTTGACTTTATTATGTTAATAGTACTATACTCTTTGACCCAACAATCCAAAGCATTTTAAAGTGTAAGCAAAGATATTATTCTTGTTGTTTATAAAATCATAACTTGAAAATATCCAAAATAATTATCAATACAAGAAAGACTGTATTGTACATATAAATAATAGTACATCCACAGTGTGGTACTATGCAACCAATAGAAATAATAAATATATACTAACATAAAAAGACATTGATACATCATTTCAGTAACATTCACATTATAAAATATAGAATAATATGGCCCCATTATTGAAAATTTATTTATATGTAGAGATGCATCCAATAAAGCCTAGGATATTCATCAAAATATTAACTGTGATTATCTCTGGGTAGTGTGATTACAACTGACTTAATTTTTTATAATTATATATATTTTAATTTTTTCTTTTACCATGAGCACTTTACTGTTAAAATCGCCAAAAGAAATTAAAGTTTTTTTTTTCCTTAAAGGACAAGTGCATGGTATTTCCTGAAAGAAGAAGTACTATTATTTAGCTTCAAATCTTAGGTCCTAAAGCTTTCGTAGCAAATGACACAAATACTAATACACACAGATACAGTACTATAGAGTTCAAAAGAAAACAGAAAAATTTCAAATGACTCTTAATTAGCTAAGACAGAGAGATTAACACAGACCTTTCTCAGTTTAGGTAAATCTGAAGCAGATCATGCTTTAAAGTTATACCACAGCCATCTTCAGCTTAATCTCTGAATGTGTCCCTTTGCAGATGTAGAGCAGATTCAGTTTGGTTCAGTGCAGTGAGTGAGTCAGGCATCAGCTAAAATCCATCTCCCTGTCTTAATTCCTGCTTCTAAAATAGCGCTACCCAATGGAACTTTTTTTTTTTTTTAAATCCGGTGGAACTTTTTGCAGCGATGTTGGGATAGACTCTATCTGCACTGTCCAATAAGATGGCCACTAGAAACACATAGCTATTGAGCACTTGCAAAGTGGCTTGTGTAACAGAGGCACTGAGTTTTTAATTTTTTTTAATTTTCATTAAATGTAAATAGCTACATGTGCTTAGTGGCTACCTTATTGGGCAGCACACATAAAGAATATTTCCAACATTTCTAATACTACAGCACAGTTTAGGAGACTAAAATTATGAGCCCCAAATTAAGCTGAATAAATGGCTCCTCTGTAATTCAGAAATGTCACATTTAAAACACCAGATGTCTGTGTGCTTTTTTAATGGTAACTTTGCCCCCCGGGGAACCCAGAAAGACATCACAGTTTTTGGTAATGTGAACAATGTTTCTAGTACCAAAATAATCTAACTAGATAATAACTTCTTAGTCATCAGTCTTAATAATCAATGGGTCATGTCCGATTTCATAGTTAGATGAATCCTGTTTCTCTGTCTAGTTTTCTATTAACAATTACATTGCACTTTGGTGGCATTAAAGATCTCTCTTCAGAGCTAGTGACCTAGTGGGTTGGCAATGGCGGATAAATATTTCTTCCCTGGGCTTCTTTGCCAGCTATAGTTAATTTTCAAATTAAATGCAACCCTCTCATCAGGAATTTATATATTCATATTTGTATATTATGTATTATATAAATTATATATTATGTGTAATATATAAATTATAAATTGTTAGTAAACTTAAAAAACACTAAGCTTCATCAATGGTCAGAGAAATACAAATTAAAGTATTATTTTTTAACTATCAAAATGTAAATTTTTTCAACATTTATAATACCTGCTTTTGGCAAAAGTATGAGGAAACTGTTACTCTCATATGCTATCAGTAAGAATATAAATGTATACAGCTGTTGAAAAGGTAATTCAGGGGCTTCCCTGGTGGCGCAGTAGTTAAGAATCTGCCTGCCAATGCAGAGGACATGGGTTTGACCCCTGGTCCGGGAAGATCCCACATGCCGCAGAGCAGCTAAGCCCGTGCACCACAACTACTGAACCTGCACTCTAGAGCCCGCGAGCCACAACTACTGAGCCTGTGTGCCGCAACTACTGAAGCCGGCATGCCTAGAGCCCGTGCTCCGCAACAGGAGAAGCCACCGCAATGAGAAGCCCGCACACCGCAACGAAGAGTAGCCCCCGCTCGCCACAACTAGAGAAAGCCCCAGCAACAAAGACCCAACTGATCCAAAAATTAATTAATTAATTAATTATTTTTTAAAAAGGTAATTTAGGGAATTCCCTGGTGGTCCAGTGGTTAGGACTTGGAGCTTTCACTGCCCTGGCCCGTGTTCAATCCTTGGTCGGGGAACTAAGATCCCACAAGCAATGTGGCCCGGCCAAAAAAAAAAAAAAAGGTAGTTTAAATCTATCAAAATTAACATAGCATTTCTGCTTCTGGATGCTTGAAATATCCATTCATTCATTCATTCTCAAAGACACACTGCACATACTAGGATGTTCACATAGCACTGTTGGTAATAGTACAAAATCAGCAACAACTTAAGTGTTCAACAGAGGAATGGTTAAATAAACTATTACATCTTTATTATTAGCAATTCAGAGAATAAAGATCTCTAGGAACTAACAGAAAGATCCCTAAGTCATATTATAAAACAAGTTACAGAACATTACATGTGGTATGATCTCATTTATCTTGTTAAAAACCTTCATTTCAGGGCTTCCCTGGTGGTGCAGTGGTTGAGAGTCCGCCTGCCGATGCAGGGGACACGGGTTCGTGCCCCCGTCCGGGAAGATCCCACATGTCGTGGAGTGGCTAGGCCCGTGAGCCATGGCCGCTGAGCCTGCGCGTCCGGAGCCTGTGCTCCACAACGGGAGAGGCCACAGCAGTGAAAGGCCCGCGTACCGCAAAAAAACAAAAAAAAAATCTTCATTTCATATGTACATTTAAATAGCTAAAACAGCGAGATTAACCCAAACCTTTCTTAGTTTAGGTAAATCTGAGAAGCAAATCATGCTTTGAGAAGTTATACCAAAGTCATCTTCAGCTTGTTCTCTGAATTTATCCCTTGGGGGGCATAGAGCAGATTCAGTGCAGTTCAATGCAATGAGTGAGTCAGCCATCAACTGAAAGCCATTTCCCTTTCTGCTCATCCTGAGTCGAAAAAGGTCTAGGAGAATATACACCCAACTGTTGACGATGGTCATCACAAGGGGAAAGAGCAGGTTTGGGATGGAAAGGTAAAAGAGTTTCTTTCAAGTTCTTTGTTTAACCAAGAACATAACTGTATTCTCATACTCAAATTTTAAAGAATTCTGAAACAAATCCCAGATCAGCTTTTCTCAAAATGCTAAAAGACTACTTTTCTCACTATAATTAAGCATGTATCCTCCTTTCAGAATACAGCAACATGTTTAGGTGGGTTTTAAATAAAACATGCTTATGATAAAAGAAGAAAAAATTGTATTTCCTGTGTTCAGGTGACCTAAAACTACTATTTTGGAAAAAGAATGGCCAGCAATCTGGGTTCCATACAAGAAAAGGACACAGGTATCCCAGCTTTCAGATATGACATTTTACCTTTTGTAAATACCCACTCATAGAAGAGCCACTAGCCATGTAAAGGATGAGAATCTTATCATAGATGAGACTCCACAAAAAGAGTCCAGGTACACAGTGTGCACGAGAAAGATAGTTCCAGGTTCCTTAGGATCCTAGACACACTATTCAAATCTTTTTGTTTTGTTTTGTTTGGCTGCGTTGGGTCTTTGTTGCTGCACATGGGCTTTCTCTAGTTGCAGCGAGTGGGACTACTCATTGCAGTGGCTTCTCGTTGCTGAGCACGGGCTCTAGGCAAGCGGGCTTCAGTAGTCGCAGCACACGGGCTCAGTAGTTGTGGCACACGGGCTTAGTTGCCCACACTATTTGAATCTTAAACTAGCAATCCAGAGAATTCTTCTATAAGGTATTTCTACCATTCTTGGTACACCCTCAGAAATGTTTCTTCCCATACTCCCATGATACTATTTTTTTTAATAAATTTATTTCTTTATTTATTTGGCTGTGTTGGGTCTTTGTTGCTGTGCACAGACTTTCTCTAGTTGCGGCGAGCGGGGACTACTCTTCCTTGTGGTGCGCGGGTTTCTCATTGCGGTGGCTTCTTTTGTTGCGGAGCAAGGGCTCTAGGAGTGCGGGCTTCAGTAGTTGTGGCGCGTGGACTCAGTAGTTGTGGCTCGCAGGCTCTAGAGAGCTGGCTCAGTAGTTGTGGCACATGGGCTTAGTTGCTCTGCAGCATGTGGGATCTTCCTGGACCAGGGCTCAAACCCATGTCCCCTGCATTGGCAGGCAGATTCTTAACCACTGCGCCACCAGGGAAACCCCGCCATGATACAATAAACTTTTGGTATTTGGGGAACACAGCACTGATAGACCAGGAGGGCAGGAGAATATGGGCTGTCAAGTCATTACCAACCTTTAAATCCTGCCCCCTCTTAGACAAGTTACTTGATTTTTTTAAAGAGATCCCATATCCTCCTCTCTAAGATACAGAGTAATAGCTGCCTTTCTGGGTTGTTAAAAAGATGAGCAATAATGCATATAAAGCACCCCAAACAGTGACTTATCTACTCGAACAGTGATAGAAAGTGATAATCAATAGTCTGACAGATGTGAAAAGTTTTTATTAGCAGCATAGAACATTATTTGTGGATTCTGTCAAGCAATCTCTCTAGTATACCCTCCTAGGAGAGTAAGTCTCCTTTAGAGGATACATACCCTCATGCAGCACGCCTGGGAAAGAGCCAATCTTTGGTTCTCACTTCCCTTCCCTTTTCTTTCTTCCTCTTCCCCCTCATGCACAGACCAGCCCCTTCCTTAAACCCTAACTCCTTTTGTAAGCAGTCTTTGAAACTGACAACTTCAAGGGTGTTTTGTCCTCTTTATAAAATTGTTAGCATTTGCTGGGACTTCTCTGTTTCTTCATAGAGAGTTCTCCAGTTTTTTCCCAGATGGCTATTAATTGGTTTGTGTTAGGGGCAAGTCAGTTCGCGGGGGATAGGAAAATGTTGAAAAACACAGCAAATAAGACGCAAGCTAAATAAGCTGCAATTGCTATCCAAAACCTTGGATCTTTCAGCAGTGCCTTATCAAAGCAGCTGAACACGGTATAACCAATGGACATTCCAGCAAATCCACCTGCAATGTGAGCTGCAAAAGACACCTTGAGAAAAAAGGGGAAAAAATGGGAATAAGTGAAGAAAATGTTAATTGCATATTTCAGCTGTTTAAAAAACAAATACCATCCCAGTCAAAGAGTCTTAAAAGTCTGAACAGCAAGGTGGTGAGACAAAAGAGACAAAAAAACTCCATGTGCACAGAGAGGAGATATTCCAAATCATGCAAAGCTAAAAAAAATATCAGTTCACTGACTCTGAGTACACAAGACAGAACCATCATTTCTCTTTATTCTTGGTCGTCATTGCGTTTAGGATGGTTCTATATAAGGCCAGCCAAGAGAGTAAGAGTTGAGGTGCCATGAGGGATCTCTATAGGAGCATAATCTGATCCCACATAAATGGAATGTCTAAATTAAAAAATACAGATAGTCACACGGAAACTACCAAATTCAAAGACCAATTTCAATAAAACTGGAAATCTTTGTCCCTTTTCTTTTTATTTAAATTCATCTGGACCCAAATTATTGCTGCTTTCCAATCTGCATTTTATTCTCTGGGAAGTCCCTTCACTCCTGTTTTTTGGAATAGCTACCAGTATAGCAGGTGCAGAGAACTAGAGCCAGTTGTCAGGGCTATGAGAGAGAGAAGTGAAAAGGACAATCCAAAAGGCTGATTTCCTCAGGAATTTTCTTAACTTCCAAGTGTAAAACTGACTGCCCTAAATCTCAGAATTGTTGCCCCTATTTGGTGACCCTTTTTAGCTATTGATATGATAGGTAATTTAAAAAAAAATAAACTGAACTCACCGGGGACCCATTTGCAGGGACAAAGAACCTTCTGTAGAGAGCAAATCCCATGTCCGACACAACTAGAAGGGAAAACAGCCCAGTGAAGCCCCACGATCTCCAAAATAGCGCGCCAGTTATTTGTGGTTCCCCTCTAGCAATGGTAGCAACGTTTATTGAGACTTACTCTGTGCTAGGTACTAAGAGTTTTACATGTACCAACCTGCATCATTAATCCTCACAACAACGCCATGAAATAGGTACTGTCATTATCCCATTTTATAGATGTATTGATCCAACAAGTATTTATTGATTATCTCCCATGTGCCAGGCACTATTCTAGACGGTGGAGATACTGCCGTGAACAGATCAGACTGCCTCATGGAACTGAACGTCTAGTTGGGGAAAGCAAATGAATAAGTAAAACATACAGTATTGTCAAATGGTGCTTAGTGCTATGGAGAACACACAAAGAGAAGAAGGAGAATTGGGAATGCTGGGAGTAAGGTGTGATTTTTTTTTTTTTTTTTTTTTGCTGTACGCGGACCTCTCACTGCTGCGGCCTCTCCCGCTGCGGAGCACAGGCTCCGGACGCGCAGGCTCAGCGGCCGTGGCTCACGGGCCAAGCCGCTCCGCGGAACGTGGGATCTTCCCGGACCGGGGCACAAACCCGCGTCCCCTGCATCGGCAGACGGACTCTCAACCACTGCGCCACCAGGGAAGCCCTAGGGTGTGATTTTTAACTGGAGAGTCAGGGAGGATCTCAAGGAGAATATGGCATTTGATAGAGATAAGGGAGCAAGCCATGCTGACCTTTGAAGTAAGAGTCCTCTAGGCAGAGGGAAGTGCAAAGTCCCTAAGGCAGGACCATCCGCCTGGTGTGTTTGAGGAATACCAAAGCAGTTGATCTGGTCCCATAGGTGATTTTCAAAGGATGGTTCCCTGCCCCACTGGATCCCAGCATCACTGGGAACTTACTAGAAATGAAAATTCTCAGGCCCACCCCAGACTTAATGAACCAGAAACTCTAAAGGTAGGGCTCGGCAGTCTGTGTTTTAACAAGACCTTTGGGTGATCCTGGACTAAAGTTAGGGATAAAGTAGTAGGTGATGAGATCAAGCAGAAGTAGATGCAGATCATGTAGGGCCCTTATGGACCATTGTAAGGACTTTGACTTTTACGCATTGAAGCTTTTGAGCACAGGAGTGACATGTCTGACTTATGTTTTTAAAAGATGATTCTGGCTGCTGTATAGGAAACATACTCTAAGGAAGCAAAGACAGGAGCAAGCAGACAAGCTAATTACTACTACTGCAGCAACCCAAGTGAGGAATGACGGTGGCATTTTATACATAAAGAAACCAAAACACAGAGGTTAAGTACTTGCCCAAGGCCGCCTATCTCAGAGGCAGTAGTGGGATTTGAGCCTTAAGCAACCTGACTGTGGGAGGCTTCACTCTCACCCACCACACTAATCGCCTCTGATTGCCATCAAGAGAACAGAAGATGGGCCAAAAAAGGAAATGAGTCCACATTTTCTAATGGAACACTGAGAGCCAGAACTTAGACATTCCTCAAATAAGTCAGACCTCTGATGCTAAAAGAGCTTCCAGTTTTCTTGGCTTAGAAGAACTCTGCCCTACATGTGCACTTGCAAACATCTCCTGCAGCTGTCACATTCCACATCCATCCCCCAATTCCCTGTGTTCTACTTAGTGAATGTCCTAGGAGACAGAAAGACCTAGTCCTTGCCTTTGGGAAAACAGCATCATCAGGACCATGTGTTCTGGCTAGTTTCCCTTTCAATACAGTATTGACTCTGAAGTCACTGGATAGAAATTGAGGTCGAGGAGAAGTACTCAATGTTAATTTAATTGTAAATGACTATCACACAAAATGCTGGATAAATGTGGCTATATTGTTTTTTCTATCATTTGCAATTCCTGATCCAGGGTAAATAACAGAGATAGGACTAGGAAAGTATAAGAAAACCACTGCTGGAAAACAGGGTGGACTTACTGGAAACAGTTACTTTGGTCTAGTCTTCCACAGTAGGAGACTTCCTTTCAAAAACTATTTGTAACCCTTAGCATGTCAATTTCTCCATTCAATTTCTCTCTTGTTTTGGCCCCTTCTGACTTACACCTGCCTGGCCCTTTCTGCTTCCCAGGGGAGTTTACTTCTAAGCTGCTGCAGTCTCTAAACTGAGACCTGTCTTCCCCCCTGAAAAGAAGCCCTCATTCCAGTAAACCAAATCATTGTCTTCAATAAAATTTGACACTCATTTTAAGGGAGCTGCCTTTATATGGATTTTTTTGAAGGATGAAAATGTGAGATTTCCTGAACTTTTTGCGGGGAAGGTCAGTTGCTTTGTTAGAAAACAGATCCAACAAATAATGCTTAATGAAGGAAGGTCCTAGGGCCAATTGTCCTTCACAGTTAGGAATAATATTTACCATTAAAAATATATACACATTTTCCCAAGGAAACATGTTTAAAATTAAAATGTACTTGTATTTCATTAATCCGGAGTTTGTTCTAACTTCTCTCATTTTCAATAGTAGGTAAACCAGGCCAAAGAACTTTTAGAAATGGCCTGTGGGGAAGGTTGATGTTAGTGTGTCCTACCTATGTTTGTAGGATATAATAAAAGCACATAATTCAGTGATTGTATTACTTACCTCAAGAATGACAAAATGTTTAAAGCAACTATACCCCAATTAAAAAAAGAAAAGAAAGAATGACAGAATGTTACATAAACTATATTTGGAGATAACCCTGTACATGAGGAAAGGGCTTTTACTCCAACATTAAAGGGTATTAGAGTATTAAAACCTTTTCCTCACTGAGGATTTGAGGCTTATTTTACAAAAGTCATTCATAATTACCTGAAAGAAACAGATTGACTGATGACCCAGATAACTTGTGTAAGAATATTTGTCTAAGGACTTGTCCCTTGGTTCTGGTTGTGACTCAGAGGCTCTGCTGCACAGCAACTCTCCTAACTAACTCCCAGACATCTGTCCTCCTTTCTGTGCTGACTAGTTTCCCTCACTTTTTGGATTTCTTATGGAGAAAAACAGTATATATGGTATGGTACAAACTAGAAACAAGTCACTTTTTTTCTCTCGGGATGAAATATTGTTTTTACAGCTAAACCATTCATAAACTTAATTTAGTCTCTTTTTTGAACTCTTGATACCAATTTGCAGAATCATTTTTTCCTACTATGTGGACAGCCAAAAGCTTAGCCTGTATCAAGTGTCACTTCTGTCTTGGCCTTCAAGTCTGAGCCAACAGTCTGGCCCCAGGGTCAGCCTTCTCCCCGCACCCTCCATGCAGATACAGC
>NW_006780610.1:2734236-2748705 GCF_000442215.2 Lipotes vexillifer | reverse complement strand
GCAGGAGCAGATCCAGAAATACAAGTTACCAGCTCTGCCTTCACTCTTGTTTGCTTCTACTCTGTATGGCCTGCCACCCGTCCAAAATCCTGACTTTCAGACACGCCTAAAATTCCACCTCTTCTCCAGATTGAACATACTTCCTAAATTCTTTCAGCATGTAATTCTAGACTATCATTCCTGGAGATTTCCAAAGCCACATCAGTCATGCTCCTACTTCCCTGACCCCTCTCTTCCTTCACCTCTGCTCTCATTTTCAGCCACCACTCCATGCTTATATCCTAGATCAGTTTTTTTTTTTTTTAATCTGAAATTGAGGAAGAAAATGGATTATATGAATGGTTCTCAAGCTTTGCCTTTCTGACAAAATCATACACAGAATCTAATGTATGAACAAGAAAAATCCAGTATATAAAACATAAATGACAGCAGAAAGTTAACACACATTTTAAATCAACTATACTCCAATAAAAAAATTTTTTTAATAAAAAATTTTAAAAATCCAGGGGCTTCCCTGGAGCCGCAGTGGTTAAGAATCTGCCTGCCAATGCAGGAACCCGGGTTCAAGCCCTGGTCTGGGAAGATCCCACACGCTGCAGAGCAACTAAGCCTATGCGCCACAACTACTGAAGCCCGTGTGCCTAGAGCCCGTGCTCCACAACAAGAGAAGCCACCGCAATGAGAAGCCCGCGCACTGCAACAAAGAGTAGCCCTTGCCGCAACTAGAGAAAAGCTTGCTTGCAGCAACGAAGACCCAACGCAGCCAAAGATAAATATTTTTTAATATATATATATTTTTTAAAAATCCATAAACGATGGTATTGTGGTTGAAGTGGGTGGAGTGCCTCGAGCCCTACTCTCTTGACTCCCCGCAGTCCAGAAAGAAACAGAGGCACCTCTAAGAACCACCCACCAGGGTCTGTGAAAACTCCATTCACACCTGTCTGCTTAGGGCTCTGAAGCCGAACCATTCTGTCTGACTCTAGGCTGATGGTCATCCTACTTGTTAGTGTTTGGGAAATGTGAGAAGGTCTTCTGACGGTTGAACCCATAAAACTGAAGGTGTGAAGTGTTCACAAAACATACTTACTTATAAGGACGATGATGAGTAGTCTGATAATTCCAAAGGCAGGAATCATTTCTCGAAAATTCTTGCAAAGAGATAAATAATATAAGCTATCTATTGGCAAATGAAACTTCAACTGTCCTCCCCCTTCATCTGCTTTATCATTTAAAATAAAGCGTGAGTGTCAAATATTTGCAAAACAAAGCATCGGTGTAACAGCCCAGTTTTCAAATGTATGTGGGAAGCACAATGCTGGTGCACTTTGGAGTGAAAATGAAACATGATATTAAATTCCTTGATATAAAGTAGACACAATTTTATTAGCAGGAAATAATCTAAATATAAGTAATAAAAAATCAACACTTAATATGTCATAGATAGTTAATGCATGTTGTCAAACTAAATCTGATGAAATATTTCCAAGTTTTTTGGTTAATATTGATTTGATACATCTTTACCCTCTTTCTAAGTAGGAGTTAGCAAAGACAACTAAAATTTGAGTATTACCTTTATTTTTTTAGATAATTTCAAAAAATTTTAAATGTCGGTCAGTCCAAAAACAACCCAGTTGGATTTTAGCTTTGAAAACTCTCACACCAGCTTGCAGTACCCTCGTGTGTTACTAGAGGACAGAGCAGACTCAGAAAGATATTCCCACTTCAGCCCGAGTTACCTCTCCCTTCCCTTTCAAGTTAACTCTCTTCCCAGAGTAGAGATGCTGAAACAGCTGTGTTTATTCTAAATCAATTATTTTCAAATTGTTGTGACCATGACCTACAGTAACAATTTACATAACACACATAAATCAAATAGTACTTATCCTTATTACACGTGATGTGTACTGAAATTTTTGTTTGTAAAGGGATTTTTTCACAATCCCTTCAACTGCGTTCACAACCACTAATGGGTTGCAATCCAAAGTTTGAAAAACATTTTTCTAAATGACTTCTATTTTTTGAACAGTTTTTTAATTGATTCATATTGCTTCCTCCTAGAGTATCTTTAAAGCACACCTATGTGGTTAAAGGGTTAATTTAGTCAGGATTTTAGCCTGTTTTAAAAAGTGGTTGGCATCTCACATACTATATCATGGGCGTGTAAAATGGTATGCAACTTTGGAGGCATTTATCAATGAAAATGAAAAGCCTTCACCCAGTAAATCCACTTCTAGGAATTTACCTGCAAAAAGAATCACACAAATGCAAAAAGATAGGTGTGAAAGAACATTCCTTACAGCATTATTTTGAAATGTGAAAAGCTGTAATCACCCGAGATTTCTTTTCAATTAAGGATTAAATGCCGGGATACAGATATATAGAGCATGATGTGGAGCGCCTGAAAAGACTGAGCTGGATTTCTGTGTACTGCCATGAGTAGATAGGATACTTTATGTTAAGATGCAGAACAATATAAGGGTAGTTCCATTTTTGGAGCATTACTATTGGTAGAATTTTGAATACACATAGAAAATGTCTGAAAGGATGTATATCAAACTGTTAACAGATACTAAATTGGGAACTTTGACTTCCTATTTTTCAATTTTGAATTTTATTTAATATTCATTATTTTTGAGATTGGGAGAAAAAAATAAAGATAAAATATGAAAGGAAAACTCTTGTGGCCAAATGGAAGATGTGTTCTTAGTAAATATTGATAAATGAAGATCCCCTGAACCAAATACCAGTAATTGTTTAAAAAAAAAAAAATTTAAGGTCCACAGATTCCACTCCCAAAGTTCTTACCACTATAACATTCATGAAATAGCCTCCCATCAGAGCATAGACTCCTCCTGAAGCACCCACAAGAGATTTGAGTGGGTCAAAGATGGAGCTGGCAAGAGATCCTAAAGAAATAAAACACAAAGAATCAGATATGACTATAAAAATCATGAAGGATAAATCTTTCTAATCTAAGGTAAAAGTTGGGGAAGCTTGGACAATTATATTAACAAACAACAAATTCACTTTGTCCCTTCCATACTAGAAAAGTATAGCTATGTGGGCTAACTCCCTCAATTTTTATGAAACATTAAATGTTCAATATGAAGACAGTATAATGGTGATAAAAACACAGGCTCTGGAGCCAGAATAACCAACTGTGACTTGAGCAAGTTTCTTAACGTCTCTGTGCCTTAGTTTCCCTGTTTACAAAATGGGGGTATTAATAGAACTTACCTCAATGGGTTGTCAGGAGAAGTAAATGAGTTTATATGTGCATGATGCTTAGAACACTCTGTGACATGTATTTTATACTTGTTAGCCATTGTTTCAAAATATCCTACATGTTCAGTCAAAACTATCACAACACCTGAGACATTCCAATATTTTATTATCTAAAGGCTAGCTTTCTCATGGAGTCAAGATGCGGTCTCAGAATCCTTCTTAACATACTCTTCAGTCACATTCACCAGGCAAGATGAAACCTATTGCTAACCCAACCTTATATCGCCTGAACCAAAACAAGACTTTAGAACCACCTTATGAAACTCTGAGGTGTTCCCTCTGTACTGCTTAGTTCTATTACTCATTCTCTTGCCTTCAAGGCCCTCCTTCATTCCTTAGGATACAACACAATACAATACCTACTTCATGCAAAAAAGACAAAAAAGTGTCTGACCTTAGGAATCTTACAAATGGATGAGCAAATGGTTATCATAAAATGCAGAATATAACAACTACTATGATTTTTTTAATGTAATAAATCTGCTATGGAAGCATTTAGGGTAGAATGACTTTCTCAGCAGAGAGGTGGAAGCCCTGCTACTCTGAGAGGAGGGAGACAGCATTCTGATTAAACTCTGAAGACCCTTTAAGATTGGACAGGGAAAACAAGGGGGAAGAAGGTCAGGACTTGGGGATCTGGAGTAGCAAAGACATAGAAACAAAGTTATATGGATGACTGAAGATCAGTGAGGAGTAGTCCATTAGGATTAAAGCAGTGGTTTTCAAATGTTAACCTACAAACTAGGGCTGGGGTGGTTGTGTCTTAATCATGAGAAATTTATTTTTAAAATACAGATGTCCACTTCTGGCCACAGTGAAGTGCCAAGGGTAAAATTTTTCCTCCTGCTTGAAACAGCTGAAAGTAGTGGACAAAATACACGAAACAATGGTATTCAAGATACTGGACATCAGATAACAAAGGACAGTGAATCCTGAGAAACAAGAAATAAATAAGATGAGTTGACTAAATGCCCAGCTTACTGCCTTGAGAGAGACTGTAGGCTGCAGTACATGAAGGGGGAACTTAGGCAGATCACAGTAAACTTTAAGTTGATGAGATAGAGTCTAGAGTCTAGGTCCATATAGATACAGGCAGCTAGAGTTCAGACTGCTTCCAAGTAACTTAACTGAGTTACAGAACAAATCTAAGGAATGTTTATAGGAATATAATAATATCCACCATCCAAAGATAAAATGTCTAGCATCCAGACAAAAATTGTCAGACATGCAAAGAAGCAGGAAAATATGACCCATAATGAAGAGAAAAAAATCAATTAAAACCTAACAAAACTGGAAATTCCCTAGCGGTCCAGTGGTTAGAACTCCAAGCTCTCACTGCTGAGGGCCTTGGTTCAATCCCTGGTTGGGGAACTAAGACCCCACAAGCCATGTGGCACAGCCAGAAAACAAAAAACAAAAACAAACAGACCAAAAAACCTACCAAAACTAGAAGAAGAGTTACCATATATGATCCAGCAATCCCATTCCTAGGCAAATATCCAGAGAAAACTATAACTTGAAAACATACATGCACTGCAATGTTCACTGCAGCACTAGTTACAATAGCAAAGACATGGAAGCAACCTAAATGCCCATCAACAGATGAACGAATAAAGATGAGATAAAAAAAAAAAAAGAAGTGGTATACATACACAGTGGAATAGTACTCAGCCATAAAAAAAGAATGAAAACAATGCCATTTGCAGCAACATGGATGGACATATAGATTATCATACTACGTGAAGTAAGCTAGACAGAAAGACAAATATAATATGATATCACCTATATGTGGAATCTTTTTTTTTAACATCTTTATTGGAGTATAATTGCTTTACAATTGTGTGTTAGTTTCTGCTTTATATGGAATCTTTAAAAAATGATACAAATGGGGCTTCCCTGGTGGCGCAGTGCTTGAGAGTCCGCCTGCCGATGCAGGAGACGCGGGTTCGTGCCCCGTTTCGGGAAGATCCCACATGCCGCGGAGCGGCTGGGCCCGTGAGCCATGGCCACTGAGCCTGCGCGTCCGGAGCCTGTGCTCCACAAATGGGAGAGGCCACAACAGTGAGAGGCCCGCATAACGCAAGAAAAAAAAAAAAAAAAAAAAAAAAAAAAAATGATACAAATGAACTTATTTTCAATAGAGAAATAGACGCACAGGCATAGAAAACAAATTTATGGTTATTAAAGGGGAGGGGGGAGGGATAAATTAGGAGTTTGAGATTAACATACACACACTATTATATATAAAATAGATAACCAACAAGGACCTACTATATAGCACAGGGAAATATACTCAATATCTAATAGCAACCTATAAGGGAAAAGAATCTGGAAAAAAAAAATATATATATATATGTATATATCTGAATCACTTTGCTGTACACCTGAAACTAACACAATATTGTAAATCAACTATACTTCAATTAAAAAAAAAATACCTACCAAAACTGACACAGGTGTAAGATTTAGCAAGTAAGGGCAATAAATAATTATTACAACTATATTCTATACGTTCAAAAGTTAAATAGCACTATATAAGAAATGAAACAGGCTCAAATCAAACTTCTAAAGATGAAAACTACAAGGTCTAAAATGAAAACATAAACTTGTTCAGTTGATTGGCTGATTAGACATTGCAGAAGAATAGATTAGTGAACATGAAGACATGGTGATAAAACTATCCAAAATAAAACACACAGAGAAGAATATTTTTTAAAATGCATACAGCATTAATGAGCTATAGGTCAATTTCAAGCAGTCTTCTGATATGTATAATAATAAATACATAATTGGAGTCCCCAGAAAAGAGGAATGAAAGCAGATACAGAAAAAAATACTTGAAGAAATTATGGCCAAAGTTTTTCCAAAGTTTTATGAAAACTATAAACCCACAGATCCAGGAACCTCAACAAATCCCAAACACAAGAGACATGAAGAAAAGCACACCAAGGCATAACAAAATCACATTCTCAAAACAGTTAAAATTCTTAAAAGCATCCAGAACAAAAAGACACGCTTCATACTGAGAAACAAAGGTAAGGATGACAACAGGTTTCTCATTGGAAACAATGCAAATGAGAAAACAACATTTTAAAGTACTGAAAGAAAAATACTGTCAAGCTATAATTCCAAACCTAATAAAATATATTACAAAAATGAAGGCAAAATAAAGATTTTTTTTTCCCCAGACATACAGAGGCTGGAAGAATTGATGACTAACAGACCCATGCTAAAAGAAATGTTAAAGGAAATCCTCAGGAAGACAAAAAAAGATATCAGATGGAAATATGGAGCTACACAAAGGAATGAAGAGCATTAGAAATGGTAAGGATGCGGGCAAATATACAAGATTTTGTTATTATTTAAATCTCTTTAGAAGTTCAGCTTCCCTGGTGGCACAGTGGTTAAGAATCTGCCTGCCAATGCAGGGGACATGCGTTTGATCCCTGGTCCGGGAAGATCCCACATGCCGCGGAGCAACTAAGCCCGTGTGCCACAAACTAGAGAAAGCCCACAAGCAGCAACAAAGACTCAACACAGAAGTTCATTGTTTAACAGTTAAACTATTAGACTAACTACTAGGAATAATAAGCGAACTTATCAAGGTTGGAGGATACAAGATCAATATACAAAAAATCAACTGTATTTCTATTTAATAGCAATGAAAAATCAGACATAGAAATTTTTTAAATAGTACCCTTTACAGTACATCAAAAATATGAAATATAGAAATAAATCTGACCCAAAAAATGTGCAAGACCTAAACACTGAAAACTAAAAAAGATGTTGAAAGGAATTTTGAAAGACCTAAATAAATAGAAATCTATACCTTGTTCATGGGTTGGAAGACTCCGATATTATTAAAATGTCATTTCTCCCCAAGTTGATCTAAAGATTCATTGCAATCCAAATCAAAATCCCAGTAGACTTTTTTGTAGAAATTGACAAACTGATTCTAAAGTTCACATGGAAATGCAAAGGACCTAGAATAACCAAACCAACTTTGAAAAAGAGCAGAGTTGGAGCACTGACACATCCCAATTTCAAGACTTAATAGAAAACTACAGTAATCAAGACAGTATGGTATTGGTGTAAAGATATACAAATATATGAGGGAAACACAACAGAAAGTCCAGAAATAAACCCACATATATATGGACAATTGATTCTGACAAGATGCAAAGGCAATTCAGTAAAGAACGGATTGTCTTCTCGACCAATGATGCTGGAACAGTTAGACATTTACATTCAAAAAAGTGACACTTCAATCCATACCTTGCACCATGTATAAAAATGGATCGTATACCTAGATATAAAGCCTAAGATTATAAAACTTCTAGAAAAAAACACAGAGAAAATCTTTGTGACCTTGGGCTAGGCAAAATTTCTTAAATATGACACTAAAAGCATAATTCCTAAAATTTAAAAACTGATAAATTATACTTAATCAAAATTCAAAAATTTGACTCTTCAGAAGATACTGTTAAGAGAATGAAAATACAAGCAGCAGACTAGAAGGCAATATTTGTAAGTCACATATGTGATAAAGAACTTTTAATAGGGACTTCCCTGGTGGCACAGTGGCTAAGAATCCACCTGACAATGCAGGGGACAAAGGTTCAATCCCTGGTCCAGGAAGATCCCACATGCCACAAAGCATCTAAGCCCATGTGCCACAACTACTGAGCCTGTGCTCTAGAGCCCACGAGCCCGTGTGCCACAACTACTGAAGCCCACATACTCTAGGGCCTGCATGCCACAACTACTGAGCCTGCATGCTGCAACTACTGAAGACCAAGTGCCTAGAGCCCATGCTCTGCAAGAAGAGAAGCTACCACAATGAGAAGCCCGCGTACTGCAATGAAGAGTATCCCCCTGCTCGCCGCAACTAGAGAAAGCCCACATGCAGCAATGAAGACCCAACGCAGCCAAAATAAAAAAGAAAGAAATTGTAATAATAATATATAATAAGGAATGTAAAGGAATGCAATTCATTTTTTTATTTGGTTGCGCTGGGTCTTAGTTGCGGCAGGCAGGCTCCTTAGTTGCAGCATGTGGGTTTCCTTAGTTGTGGCAGGCAAACCCTTAGTTGTGGCATGCATGTGGGACCTAGTTCTCTGACCAGGGATCGAACCCAGGCCCCCTGCATTGGGAGCGCAAGTCTTAACCACTGCACCACCAGGAAGTCCCCGTAATTCAATTTTTAAATGGGCAAAAGATTTAAACAGATACTTTACTGAAGAAGATATATGGATAGCAACTGAGCACATTAAAACTGTTCACCATCATTCTCATTAGGAAATGCAAATTTAAACCCAATGAGATACCTTTATATACGCAACAGATTGGCTAAAATTAACAGACTGACCATACCAAGTGTTGATGAGTATATGGAGGAACTGGAACTTATGGTGGGGATGTAAAATGGTACCACTTTGTTACCGTGTGACCTAGTAATTCCACTCATAGGTATATACACAAGAGATCCACACAAAAACTTGTACACAAATGTTTATAGCAGTATTATTCATAATAGCCAAAAAGTGAAAACAACCCAAATGTCCACCAAATGGTGAATGGATAAAGAAAATGTGGTATATCCATACAATGGAATGTATCCAGCAATAAAAAGGAATGAAGTACTTATACATGCTCCAACATGGATGAAGGATGAAAACATTTTGCTAAGTGGAAAAAAAAGTCAAAAAATATCACATTTTATGATTCCATTTATATGAAATGTGCAAAATGGGTAAAAACCTAAAGAGACAGAAGGTAGATTAGTGGTTGTCTAAGGCTGGGGAAGGGATTTGGGGTGAGGAGTGGGGAGTGACTGCTAATGGGCACAGGGCTTCTCTGGGGCACAAAAATATTCTACATTTAGATTGTGATAAAGGGTGCATAACCCTGTAAATTGATTTAAAAACATTGAATTATACAGTTTAAATGGGTGAACTGTATGGTATATGAATTATATCACAGTAAAGCTATTTTAAAAGTCTGGTGGTTTCTTAAAAGTTAAATGTAACCCCGTGATAGAATCCAGCCATTCTATTCCTAGGTATTTACCCAAGAGAACTGAAAACATTTGTCCACACGAAGACTGTACACCAGTGTTCATAGTAGCTTCATCCGTAATAGCCTCAAACTGGAAACAACCCAAATGTCCATCAACAGGAGAATGGATAAACAAATTGCTGTATGTTCCCACCATGAAATACTACTCAGCAACAAAAAGGAATCAACTATTCATACACACAACAACATAGACAAACCTCAGAATAATTATGCTGAATAACAGAAGTGACAAAAAAAAAATTAGACACCCATCTTTATGTAAAAGAAAAATGCACAAAGTAATCTTTAAAATGAGCAAAAAATGAGAGGAATCCCTCTCACTGATTTCAGGACTTATTATATAGCTACAGTGGTACTGACTATGTGGTATTGGTGGAGGGGTAAACACATTGATCAATGAAACAAAAAGGAGAACCCAGAAATTGTTCCACAAAACTACAGCCAGGGCTTCCCTGGTGGTGCAGTGGTTAAGAATCCACCTGCCAATGCAGGGGACACAGGTTCGAGCCCTGGTCCGGGAAGATTCCACGTGCCACGGAGCACCTAAGCCCGTGTGCCACAACTATTGAGCCTGCACTCTAGAGCCCACGAGCCACAAATACTGAAGCCTGTGCACCTAGAGCCCGTGCTCCGCAACAAGAGAAGCCAACGCAATGAGAAGCCCATGCACTGCAACAAAGAGTAGCCCCCCGCTCGCCACAACTAAAGAAAGCCTGTGCACAGAAATGAGGACCCAACGCAGCCAAAAATAAATAAATACATTTATTAAAAAAAAAAAAAAACTACAGCCAACTGATTTTTGACAAAGTTATAAAAGCAACTCAGTGAAGGAAGAATAGTCTTTTCAACAGATTATTCCAGAGTATTTGGATAACCATAGGCAAATAAACAAACAAACAAAATCTAAACATCACACTTTATACAAAAACTAACCAACTCAAACGGATCACATACTTAAATGTAAAGTGTAAAACATAACTTTAGAAGACAACATAGGACAAAATATTCAAAACAGGGCTTGGTGAAGTGTTCTTAGACATGACACCAAAAACTCGATTCATAAAAGGAAAAATTGATAAACTGGACTTCATCAAAATTAAAAAATTTTGCTCTGTGAAAGACCCTGTTAAGACAATGAAAACACAAGCTACAGACTGAAAAAGAATATCTGTAAACTACATATCTGATAAAGGACTGGGATCTGGAATATATGAAGAACTCTCAAAATTCAACAGTTAAAAAAAATCTAATTATTTAGATAGTGGGCAAAAGACATGAACAGACATTTCACTGAAGAGGAAACACAGATGGCAAATAAGCCCATGAAGAGATGTTCAACATCATTAGAGAAATGCAAATTAAGACCATGATGAGATCACACATGTGTGAGCACAGCTAAAATTAAAAATAGTGACAGGGACTTCCCTGGTGGTGCAGTGGTTAAGAATCTGCCTGCCAATGCAGTGGACATAGGTTCGAGCTATGGTCTGGGAAGACCCCACATGCCGCGGAACAACTAAGCCCATGCACCACAACTACTGAGTCCGTGTGCCACAACTACTGAAGCCCGCATGCCTGGAGCCCATGCTCCGCAACAAGACAAGCCACCGCAATGAGAAGCCTGCACACCACAACAAAGAGTAGCCCCCACTCGCGGCAACTAGAGAAAGCCCACGAGCAGCAATGAAGACCCAACACAGCCAAAAATATTAATTAATTAATTAAAAATAGTGACAAATGCTGGTGAAGATGCAGAAAACTGAATCACTTATACAAACCTGGGAGGAAAGTAAAATGAAACAGCCATTCTGAAAAATATTTTGGCTGGTTCTTAAAAAACTGAATATACAAGTACCATACAACCCAACCAACTTGCTCTTGGACGTTTATCCTAGAGAAATGAAAACTCATGTTCACAAAACTGTACTTATGTTTGCAAAAACCTGTACACAAATGTTTATGGCAACTTTATTTGTAATAGCCCAAAACTGGAATGTCCTCCAATGAGTGAAGGATTAAACTTGTGGTGGTTTTCCATCCACACCGTGGAATACTACTCAGCAATAAAAATGAACTATTGAAACATGCAACAACCTACATGAATTTCCAGAGACTTATGCTGAGTGAAGAAGGCTAATCCTAAATGGCTATAATGTATTATTCTATTTATATAACATTCTTGAAGTGAGAAAAAGATAGACACAACAGATTAGTGGTTGCCAGGGGTAAAGGAACATGTAAGGGGTGGGAGAGAAGAGGGTATGGCTGTAAAAATGCAACTGTGAGGAATCTTTGTGGTGTTGGAAATATTTTGTACTTTGTATCAGTGTAGATGTCCTGATTAGGATACTGTACTATAGTTTTGCAAGCTGTTACCATTGTGGGTAACTGGTTAAAGGGTACATGGGACCTCTAGGTACTTAATTTCTTACAGTGTAAATCTATAATTATCTCAAAATAAAAAGTTTAATTTTTTAAAGTTTCTAAGGAATAAATGGATAGATAGGAGTTCTAATATTTTCTGCCCACACCCTAATGAATCATCTTCGGCACACGCAGTATGAGAGATCATTGGCATTTGCCGCTGGTCCCAGGGTGATAGCCCCTACCCAGTCTTTGGGTCCCTTTAGCTATTCTCAACATTCTCTTGAAGTTATCTTCCTTAAATGCAATCTTGATGACCTTATTTCCCCAAATCATTAGTCGTGACAAATAAGGACCTTCTGGCTTTAGTCCTTTATCCAATATATACACCTGAACACCAAACTACTCAGTTTCCAATGGCGCAAAACCCTGTCTGACTGTGAGGTACCTGAGAATGGGCACAAAGACCTCTCTATACGCTTATCTTATCTCTAATTAACGTATTTCTAAACTTATCAGGTACCCTAGCACATATGAGGAATGCAATAAATCTTGATTTAAATGTTTATTACCGGGCTTCCCTGGTGGCGCAGTGGTTCAGAATCCGCCTGCCAATGCAGGGGACATGGATTCAAGCCCTGATCCGGGAAGATCCCACATACCCTGGAGCAACTAAGCCCATGAGCCACAACTACTGAGCTGGCATGCCTAGAGCCCACGTTCCACAACAAGAGAAGCCACCGCAGTGAGAAGCCCCTGCCCCTGCAACTATAGAAAGCCCGTGGGCAGCAACGAAGATCCAACGCAGCCAAAATAAATAAATAAAATTTATTTTAAAAAAAATGTTTATTACCTTTGTTTATTACCTCCTAAGAGTCCAGAGGTGTTGATTCTGTGTTGCATTCAGAACACTAACCTGCAATCACTCCTGCCAGGTACACCAGCCCCACACGGAGGCCTTTGTGGACCATTTCCAAGGGGATACCCAAAACGAGCTGCATAACAAGATTCCCCAGGATGTGCTGAACTCTGCAGAGACAAACACAGTTGTCAAATATTATGACTAGCCCAGGCCGTTATTTCCTTGGGAGATTAACAGGCATTGATGTGTTGTTTCTAGTTAAGAACTTGCTTAACTTGAATTCCACTTTCCAATTTTTTTAGGCGACTTTTTAAAAAAATAAAATCTTACATGAAGCCTCAATATGTAAAGCAGATAAAAGGACATTTTAGAAGTACACTTTTATTTTTTGTTATGGCCGCACTGTGAGGCATGCGGGATCTTAGTTCCGGGATTAGGGATCGAACCCGTGCCCCCTGCAGTGGAAGTGTGGAGTCTCAACCACTGCACCGCCAGGGAAGTCCCAGAAGTATACATTTATTTTATAAGCTCTGTTTTACAACAATTACTGATAATGTCAAACAAAGAGCAATGAGGCTTCTTTAAGGAAAATAAGCTTGCAGTTACGGGGTTTAGATGACAACTGCCATCATATGTCAGCTTCGGCATATGTTTTTGTTTTGGTTGCATAGTAGTACTGAGAAAATACTAATTCATTCATGTTGAGTCTAAATTTTGATAGATTTTTTTTTTTTTTTGGCTGCATTGGGTCTTTGTTGCTGAGCACAGGCTTTCTCTAGTTGCAGGGAGCGGGGGCTACTCTTCCTTGCGGTGCATGAACTTATTGCGGTGGCTTCTCTTGTTGCGGAGCGTGGGCTCTAGGCGCGTGGGCTTCAGCAGTTGTGGCTCGCGGACTCTAGAGCGCAGGCTCAGTAGTTGTGGCGCACGGGCTTAGTTGCTCCGCGGCATGTGAGTTCTTCCTGGACCAGGGCTCGAACCCGTGTCCCCTGCATTGGCAGGCGGATTCTTAACCACTGCGCCACCAGGGAAGCCCCGAAATTTCAATAGATTTTTAAACAACCTGTCTTGCAAGTTCAGGATAGTCTTTAATGAAACAGAGATGGGAAGAGAAACTTCATTCCCAGTTGTACATTAAAAAGGTTTTCTCTTTTTAAGTTTACCAGAATGAAAAAAAAAAGAAGTTACCTAGTAACAATAGCTAAAGTTGTTATCTCCCATGTACCATAATTTGGCATATAACATTTTTGAGTACAGATGCTTTTTATTATACTTTTTAAATAGGGAAAAATATTTTTAAGTGAAATTCACATTATTTTACTTGTCAAACCCCACAAGCATCTCTGGAGAATCTCTGAATGTAATTTAGCAAATTACCACATTACAGTAATCCTCAATTTACTTGCCATGTAGCACAATGCTTTATTTTTTTTTTAAGAGATTTTGGGTTAAACCAAAAAGTTAAAAAATAACACAGGTGTTGAATCTTCCACAAAGTGCAGCCGCTTTCATATTAGTTTTAGGGATTGTGTTTTTGAATTCTAATTTACTTAAAAGATATCCAGCAGACCATTGAAGAGGTTCTCTGGGCAAACCCTACAGAACAGATTACTTACATTTAGGCCACATGTGCATCCAGCCACAACTATCACTGTACAAGCCATCTTCAAAGACGTGAGAGGTAACACATAATTCAGCACAGAACAGCCTAGCCAGGACAGTTACACCAATCTTATGGAGACCTCAGACATAAACAGGTTTTTGAAATATGTGCACCTTGTGAATTGGAACAAGAAGTTCAAAGAAAGCTATCCCGTCCTGTCCTCTGGGAACAGTGTGAGGACAAAGTGACTAATAGCACAAAACCCCAAAGAATCACC
>NW_006780610.1:2720289-2734226 GCF_000442215.2 Lipotes vexillifer | reverse complement strand
CTCTTTCCGCTGCTCAACAGCTAGAGCAGAAGTGGCATAATGCAGAGATCCTGTCATATACCCAGAAGAGAAATACTAATTTTTTTCATCCAAATTCTATGCACCCTTCAAGGTCCAGCTTGAATCCATGTCATCTGTGAAGCCATCCCCATCCTGATCATCCCCTTTTTCTGTTTATATTTATGTAGTTAATCCAACATCCATTTCTTTATCCCTTGTCTACCTCCTCTAGTGAGGCTAGAAGAGCTGGTATTGATTTTCCCAATCTCTCTTAGCTACGGGTAGCCAGGTCACGTAGTCCTGGCCAATGAGACGCAGGTAAGAACACTGCTAGGAGACTTTTAAGAGAGCCTCTATCTAAACAAAAGGGATGGATGTCACCAGTACCTGGTACTACCTCTTACCCCTTCCTGCTTTGAATGCAGAGCTACAGCAGCCAACTTGCAACCATGACAGAAAGGTGAAGGGAAAAGCAGAGATGTCAGCACAGGATCAAGAGTCCTGGCTTCATTAAACAGATGAACCAACCAGCTACCGCTGGGCTTCTTATATGGGCAAAAGATTTACCTACATTTTTTTAGGCCCCTGTTACATTTTCTTGTCACTTGCATCCAAAAGCATCCCTAATTTATACAACCCCATATGTGACATGTCCTACACAGCCTTGCGAATTCTTTTTGAGCACCTTACTCTATGTGTCAGACGCTGTAAAAATTGTTAAAACCACTGTCTCATTTAATCACAGCAACCTTATGAGGTAGGTACTATTACCCCATTTTAGAGATGTGGAAACTGAGGCACAAAGAGGTTAAATAACTACAGTATACTGTAATACTATACTGCCTTGCATTACCACTTAACTGACTGCTCCCCCTTATAATTTTAAACTCTTTGAGTGCAGAAGCCACATTTGCTTCGAACATACTTGTTAAATGGAAAACTAAAGTGTGGAAGTATCCACAGAAATGGGGCAATTGGTGATTTTGTCCCTAACTTGTCAAGCCTCTGAGCCCTGTGCCCTGCCATGGATCCCTATTTAGCCACTGGCCAGAGTTATCTTTCAAGGTCCAGGGCTGGGTAGGTTGCATACATGAAGTTGGCCTCATCTGAAACCCCAGGAGTCCACCAGAGAGGAGGGGCCAGCAGCGAGCTGCTCACTGTCTGCAGTGCGCATGGTGAATCACGGATTCTGAGCAAGGTCAGAAGGCTATTAGTATTTAAGAAACTGTAAGCAGGGACTTCTCTGGTGGTGCAGTGGTTAAGAATCCGTCTGCCAATGCAGGGGACACGGGTTCGAGCCCTGGTCCGGGAAGATCCCACATGCCATGGAGCAACTAAGCCCATGCACCACAGCTACTGAACCTGAACTCTAGAGCCCGCAAGCCACAACTATTGAGCCTGTGAGCCACAACTACTGAAGCCTGCGCACCTAGAGCCCGTGCTCCTCAACAAGAGAAGCCACAGCAATGAGAAGTTCATGCACCACATTGAAGAGTAGCCCCTGCTCACTGCAACTAGAGAAAGCCCGCATGCAGCAACAAAGACCCAACGCAGCCAAAAATAAATAATTTTTTTAAAAAAACTGTACCTGCCAAAAATGGCAGGCTCTACATCACCTATTGCTTGTATTATTCTAAATGAACATTATTATACACTCATCGAAATGCTCATGAATTAATTTTTTAAGTATTTGGCAGAGGTGGGGAGGATGGCACTGATGATTCACATTTTCAAAGGAACATTTAACAACATCACACAGCTTGAGGAACACACTTTTGGTTTGGTAACGATTTCTCTTCTCATTAATATTCCTTCATACATACCAATATTAGGCAGTTACAATGCAATACAAAGTACACTGGACCTAGAGTTAGCACTAATGGGTTGAGATCCTCACTCTACAACTTAGCTGTGGGACACGGAGCAAGAGTCTACATCCCGTAAGCCTCAGACACGAAACAGCAGGAGTAATACATGCCTCCTAGGGTTGCCATGAGGATCAAACAAGATTATGGACATGAAAGTGCCTGATCAATAATAAAGCACCGGGCTTCCCTGGTGGCGCAGTGGTTGAGAGTCCGCCTGCCGATGCAGGGGACACGGGTTCGTGCCCCAATCTGGGAGGATCCCACATGCCGCGGAGCAGCTGGGCCTGTGAGCCATGGCCCCTGAGCCTGTGCGTCCGGAGCCTGTGGTCCGCGGCAGGAGAGGCCACAACAGTGAGAGGCCCGCGTACCGCAAAAGAAAAAAATAATAATAAATAAAAAATTAAAAAATAATAATAATAAAGCACTGAACAAATGCTCGGGGTTACAATGACTTATAGTCACCTCTGATATCAGTGACTTAACTGTCAGTCCTTACCCAGCATGCACCAGCATGTATGAGATAAACCTCCAGGCTTCCTCCCTCTTCTCAGGACTGTAGATAAAGGGACTCTCCAAGATGCCCGTGTCCAAGGTGATCCACTGTTTCTGCGGCTTCCACACGGCATAGTAAATAAACACTGCCAGCTGACAGGGAGGGGCAGACACAGACGTTAACCACACCTTCTGCAGAGAGAGGCCCCATTAAAGCCCACGGGCACTACCTCTGTTTCAAACAATTAGCTCTCAAGAGGGCCACTCTCTAGCATGTGCTCGGAAGATGACAGGAATTCAATTCCCTGCCATATATCTGACCATACAACTGTGGGCACTTCCTCCAGCGATTAGGAGCAGCCGTAGACCAAACTGCAAAGAAGAATCTTTCGAACCCACTTTCCCCTCTTAAATACCCACTGCTCTCATCTTCCCACACTCACTATTTGGTCGTTCATTTACAACTTAATATGAAATTAAGTCCCTGCTGGCTTCTGAAGAATAGAGGAGGGAAAGGGAAAAATAGTAACTTTGCCGTGGACAAACCCGGCAAAGATGACCTTAACCAAGTGATGAAGGTCAATGTCACAGGGATGTCGTGTGGATGTCCCCTATCCTCTGCTACCTGACGTGATCTGATGAGAAGGGTACTTCACTTCTGTGGTCTTCCTCCCTCAAACCCATAACTTCAGTCTAATCATGAGAAAAACATCAGACATCCCAGACTGGGGGACATTCTACAGGATACGCGGCCAGTACTCCTCAAGACTATCAAAGCCATGGAAAGCAAAGACTGAAACTGGCAAGTGGACTTCGCCTCCCCAGGAGTGGTGCGTCCGTGCACGAGCCTCGCGGGTCTGCGGCGGCAGACCTCGTAAGGTCTGCCCTTACGAGGGGTGAGGGGTAAGGGCAGGGGGAGGGGCAGGGGCAGGGGTGGGACGGCTGCCGCCACGGCCGGGAGTCAGGACACATTCGACGCCATCGTGATGGCGGATGAGAGGTTTCACGGGGAAGGGTATCAGGAAGGCTATGAAGAAGAAAGTAGTTTGAGTATGTTTGAAGGAAGGCAGCATGGCACGTTTCATGGAGCTAAAATCGGATCTGAGATCAGGTGCTACCAAGGTTTTGCTTTTGCTTGGAGATGTCTCCTGCACGGTTGCTCCACTGAGAAAGACAGCAAATAGATGAAGGTCTTAGAATCGTTGATTGCAATGATTCAGAAATTCCCTTATGATGACCCTACTTATGATAAACTTCACGAAGACTTAGACAAAATTAGAGGGAAATTGAAGCAGCTTTGTTCATTATTAAACGTTCAGCCCAGCTTTAAAATTAGCATGGAAGGTTCTGGACTTTCATTTTGATGACAGACGAACAGACAAAACATCAAGGAACAGATGTTCATATGTTAAGTGTTTAAAATATGATTAAAGGCAAAACAATGATGGGGGATTCATTGTTTTGCAGGGAGGGTTCCAGCTTGGCCAGTGAAAGGGCTTCCTTGCCCTGAGGTCTGCCTGCATCGCCTCGGTGCCCCCCACAGGGCCCCTCCGCACAAGCACGTCCTTTGTTGGGCCCTGTCTGCTCTCCAGTCTGAACGCAGCCCTGGCAGAGCCCTCGCCGGGCTGCTGTCTCTGATCCAGGATCCAGGCCGTTGGCTCATCGGTTCTCGCCACCTGGCAGGCCTGGCTGGATATAGACTCAGGTTGGCTCTGGATAGGATAAACCTCCCATTTACGCTCCCCCCCACCCCGGGCTTTGGTCAGTGCTCAGAGGGACAGTTTTTAAAAAAATGAGAGCCACAGGGTTGACACGAAGCAGGTTAGTGGGAAGGAGTGATGGATACTGTGACATTTATTGACCCTTGAGATGGGCCAGTGCTGTGACCTGCTTCTCATGTTTTATTTAGTCCCTTCAGTAGCCCATGAGGTGGGCGTTATTCCTGTTTTATAGTCGAGGAAACGGAGGCCCAAGAGACTGCCTGGTCCAAGGGCAGCGGGCGGCAGAGCTGGGAATCCAACACCCATCTCCTGGTCCCCGCTCTAAAACCTACGGTCGCACCCACAGGCTCGGGGTCCCTGCCCGCAGATCCCTGCTGTGCCCCTTGGAGCTCTGGGGCGTCGCCTGTGGCCATGGACGTGGGCGTCTGGCTGAGAGGAGGAAAGGCCAGCCCTGTCCCCAGGGAGCCCAGACATGCTTTTCCTGTGTCCCCGGGTGGATGGGGCTCTGCAGCATCAAAAATGGTCAAGGGGAGGGGATTTTAAGGCCACCGATCTATGTGCAGAAACTTTGGAGCCTTACTGCAGCCTTCCTTTTAGTGTGAGTTCTCCATCTTCTGGCCGGACTTAAAGGCATTGTCTATAAGTGGTGAGGTCCCGGCAGGCCAGTCCCCCGTGAGATGCGTGGCTCCCGGGCGTTTCTCTGCAAGTGATGGCCCTTGTCCAGGCCCCTCGGGCACCCCGGCCAGAGCCCTCTCCCCACCCGCTACTGGCCCAGGGAGCAGATTTGGAAGCCGTGAGTGAAATTAGCACACGGGTAGCCGTGAATCTGTTCCAGATTTCAAAATCATTCCAGAGCGTCTGGGTAGACTGTGCTCCCCTGGCAGCTGCTGGGGGGTCTCTGCGGGGCCTGGGATGCTGGCCCTCACCATGTGCCGTGGAGGAAGAAACGGCTTCTCGTTGTTGGAGGACAAGACTCCGCCTTTATCCCGCTTGGCTTTCTTATGTGTGTCTCGCTGTAGGTTCATGGCCTGCAGTCCCAACTTCAGTTCTGCGGAGCCCAGGACCAGGCACACGGCCTCAAGATGTGCCTTTGTACAGACACCAGCAGCGCTCATCTCTGGCTGGTGGAATGAAAGGGCTTTTGTTGTCATTTTCCTGGGTGGATTTTTGTGTTTTCTAAACTATCTGTTTGGACAATATATTATTTTTATAATTGGAGAAAAAATAAACAGCATATTTTAAAGCAAAAAAAAAAATAAAGGACTGAGACACTGTCACAGATCAGAGTAAACTGGGGGGAATGTGAAAATTAAATGCAGCATGATACCCTGGGTTCGAGGGTATAAGAGGGGCAGAAAGAGGACACTAATGGAAAACTTGGTAAAAGCCAAATTAAGCCTGAAGTTTAGTTAACACTAATATACGAATATGAGTTTCTTAGTTTTGACAAATGTACTATGGAAATATAAGATATTAGCAATGGGATAAATTGTGTGAGGGGTATACAGGAAAGCTCTGTACTATCTCTGCAAATTTTCTATAAAGCTAAAATTATTCCAAAATAAAAAATTTGTTTTAAAAAAGAATTTTTTTTTTTTTTTTTTGGCCATGCCATATGGCTTGTCAGATCTTAGTTCCCCAACCAGGGATCAAACCTGGGCCCCTGGCAGTGAAAGTGTTGAGTCCTAACCACTGGACTGTGAGGGAATTCCCAAATTTGTTTAAAAATTTTTAATTAGGGAATTCTCTGGCGGTCCAGTGGTAAAGAATCCACCTTCCAATGCAGGGGACGCGGGTTTGATCCCTGGTTGGGGAACTAAGATCCCACATGCCGCAGGGGAACTAAGCCTGTGCGCCACAACTAGAGAGAAGCCTGCACGGTGCAACAAAAAAAAAAGACCTTGCATGCCGCAACTAAGACCCAACGCGGCCCCAAAAATTAATTAAATAAATAAAATTAATTTTTTTTAAAAATGGCCTTTGGCCTTCAACTATAAGTCTTACCCCCAGGTCTCCAGTCCTGGCCTACCCTGTAGATTTTAAAGTTGCCAAGCCTCCACAATTACATGAGCCAATTCCTTAAAATAAATCAATTTCTCTCTCTCCATATACATGTGTATGTAGATAGATGTTAGATAGATAGATAATGTGTGTGTGTGTGAGGGTGTATACATCCTATTTGTTCTGCTTCTTTAAAGAATCCTGACTAATACGGTCCCTGATAAGGAAGTTGAGGCATCAGTGGGAATTAAGAGGATGACTTCCTAATGGCCCTAAAGTCACACCCCACAGGCAGCCATCCTCTGTCAATTCCTTTATGAGGCATCATGGTGTGGGAGAAAAAGCTGGGTGAGATAAGGCTCAGGAGAAGCCCAGTCCTGGCCAAATAACTAAGTATGTGGCCTTGGGCAAATCACCCCACATCTCTGGGCCTTGCACTCTTTTCTGGAAAACAAAAGGGCTGACTAGACCAGAGTCTGAAACCCACTGCTGCCCATAGTAGGCATCATTAGAGGATCCCATTTTTTTCCTACTGAAATCTGGAGGCAACTTATAATTCTTCTAAACATATGGCTCCTGATAGACCTTACCAATCAATCAAAGTTGGTTCATGAGATCAAACCAATTTGCAACCCCCAAATTATTTGATTTCTAAAGTCCCCACAAACTAAAATGAAACGAAACTACTAAAACTGTGGTCACTGCTGGGCAGGGGAGTTGTTTGAAAAATAAAACTCGGCCCTTGGCTAAAAGTGACTGGGAACATAAGAAAAAACCTGGGAAGGGAACTCTGGAGAGGGTGAGGTCGAGTTCTGTGTGTGCTGTACTTGCCATCGCCAAGCTCTCCTCTTACGTTTTCCAGTCTCTTATCTAGACCTGATCTAAAGCCGCAGTGTGTGTGCAACCCCCCAGGGGTCCTTGCACCAGTGCCCACCACCCCGAATGCTTACCTCAGCAATGCTGATGGAGATGATGAACACAGGGGGCGGGAGGCAGTTAGCTCTTTCCAGGTATGTTCTTCGCACCGGTTCAGGAAGCATCCATTTTGAGACAATCCTGTGGACCTTTTTAAGCTTGAAGGGATCTTTACCTGCCCTGTCCTCTCTCATTTTCTCCTCTTCCAGCATTTCTTTCATCTCTCTATCCCTATTCAGATTCACATCCTCTTCCATCTCCAAATTATGAGCAGCAGCCATTGTCCTGAGTCCACCCTCCACCTGAAAGGGACGTGAATGTCAGGGAAAAACAGATGACCCTATAGTTTTGGGGCCATGGCTCCTTCCTGGGCTCTCTGGCACAACCATTGGTTTCCAGTGCTTTTCCTGTGTGTTAATAGAAGGCAGCTGAAGATCTGGTACCCAAATACACGTAATATCCATACCCTCATCACCAGTGTGCAATGGTGAAAAAGTACTAGAGTCTCCCCAATTGAGGGAGAGTACTCCCCAGAAGTCATTTATGGGTTCACCTATTGACACCACCCAAAGGATGGACTGGAACTTTGGGACGGCCACTCTACCTCATATACCAATTCCTTCCCCTCTGCCACTGACTCTCAAAGCGACCATTAGTGTAAGAAGCAGCTTTGCCACGAGGTTAAGTATCTCAGAGCCCAAACCACGCTCACTGCATAACTGAACTCAGTTTTGTCCAGCTTATGTAAATAATCTCCTTTCCCTTCTTAGTTTCATCTTGCTTCTGCTCCCAGGCCAAACGCAGATCTCTAGTTTCTGATTCAGAATCAAAAATGATTTACTGAGCATTGACTATATATCAGGTGCTATGCTAGGGGCCCCATTATAGGTTAAAATTTTCACTTCCCACTCCCCCCCTCAAAAATGATTTAAACCCACATCTTCTCCTTCTAAATTATCAGTGTCCTTTCTAAAATGCCACCTTGCCCATTCTGTAGCACTTGGGAGTTAAGTAGACCCTTCCTTACTGGTTCTCCAGATACAACATTAACACCCTCACTAAAACACATCTTCCCAATAATTCTCTGACATCTGACACTCTTGGCTGAGTTCCTACTAATTTTCACATCCAGTATTCCCTTGAACTCAATCCTCAACATCCAAACACTCAAGGATTTATTCAACAGATACCTGTTGAACACCTACTCTGTATCAGGCCACCATCCCTATCCCAAAGTGTTTAAAGTGTCATGCAGGAGGCTGAGGTCAATAAAAATTACACAAATAATTGTACAGTTACAGCTGTGCTAGGTGATACCAAGCAGATACATAGGTTACTGAGGCAGCATGTCTGTAACAGTGAGGCCTGCTCTCCATACTCTTTCCTCTCCCTGTGTCATGGTGCTAGCTATACTGCCCTTCTCCTTTTGGCTTAGTTCTGTTATATTTCACTTCTAGTTGAACTATTTAAATCTTTCAATCAAACGTTTTCACGTCAAAAAAAGGGGTGGGGGAGCCTCAAATATATTAAGGGAAAAAAATAATGTTGCCAGATACTACATAGAGTACAATCCAATTTTTGTAAAAAGTAATATATTGTTACACAGGAAAACATCTGGAGAATTAATCATGATTATATCTGCATGATAGGATTTCACTAGATTTTTGCCCTCTGTGCAGGAGTAGGTACAGATTTTGTGTACCCTGAAGCTTAAACAATTAGGGAGCGGGGGCGGGGGGGGTCCTTGGAAAAAATAATATAAAATTAAAATTACAAAATAAAAAAATTATAAATGTACATACACTGCTTTAGAAGGAGCCCATGCAAGTAGAAATCTGAAGCTTAAGCTTTATTAGTTTCACAAGTAATCCAGCCAAAACAATCCTAAAAAAGAAGAACAAAACAGGAGGTATCACACTCTCTGATTTCAAACTATATAAAAAGCCACAGTAATCAAAACAGTATGGTACCAGCACAGAAACAGACAGACACATAGATCAATGGAACTGAATAGAGAGCCCAGAAATTAACTCATACTTATACAGGCAATTAATCTACAAAAAGGAGGCAAGAATATACAATGGGGAAAGATGTCCTCACACCACATACAAAAATAAACTCAAAATGGATTAAAGACTAAAATATAAGACCTGAAACCATAAAACTTCTAGAAGAAAACACAGGCAGTCTGCTGTTTAATATCAGTCTTCGCAATATTTTTTTGGATATGTCTCCTCAGGCAAGGTAAACAAAAGCAAAAATAAACAAACGAGACTACATGAACTAAAAAGCTTTTGCACAGCAAAGAAAACTATCAACAAAGGAAAAGGCCACCTACTGAATGGAAAAAGATGTTTTCAAATGATATATCTGACAAGGGGTTGATATCCAAAATATACAAAGAACTCATACAATTCAACATCAAAAAAACAAACAAGCCGATTGACAAACGTCCATAGGGAGAGATTGGTTCAAGATGGCAGAGTAGAAGGACATGCTCTCACTCCCTCTTGAGAGAGCACGGGAATCAAAACTGACTGCTGAACAATCATCGACAGGAAGACACTGGAACTCACCAAAAAAGATACCCTACATCCAAAGACAAAGGAGAAGCCACAATGAGACAGTAGGAGGGGCACAATCACAATAAAATCAAATCCCATAACTGCTGGGTGAGTGACTCACAAACTGGAGAACACTTGTACCACAGAAGTCCACCCACTGCAGTGAAGGTTCTGAGCCCCACATCAGGCTTCCCAACCTGGGGGTCCAGCAACAAGAGGAGGAATTCCTACAGAATCAGACTTTGAAGGCTAGAAGGATTTGATTACAGGACTTCGACAGGATGGGGGGAAACAGAGGCTCCACTCTTGGAGGGCACACACAAAGTAGTGTGCATACTGGGACCCAGGGGAAGGAGCAGTGACCCCATAGGAGACTGAACCAGACCCACCTGCTAGTGTTGGAGGGCCTCCTGCAGAGGCAGGGGGTGGCTGTGTCTCACCGTGAGGACAAGGACACTGGCAGTAGAAGTTCTGGGAAGTACTCCTTGGCGTGAGCCCTCCCAGAGTCTGACATTACCCCAACCAAAGAGGCTGGTACGATCCAGTGCTGGGTTGCCTCAGGCCAAACAACCAACAGGGAGGGAACCCCGCCCCACCCATCAGCAGACAAGCAGATTAAAGTTTTACTGAGTTCTGCCACCAGAGTAACACCCAGCTATACCCACCACCAGTCCCTCCCCTCAGGAAGCTTTCACAAGCCTCTTAGATAGCCTCAATCACCAGAGGGCAGACAGCAGACGCAAGAAGGACAATCCTGCAGCCTGTGGAACAAAAACCACATTCACAGAAAGATAGACAAGATGAAAAGGCAGAGGACTATGTACCAGATGAAGGAACAAGATAAAACCCCAGAAAAACAACTAAATGAAGTGAAGATAGGCAATCTTCCAGAAAAAGAATTCAGAATAATGATAGTGAAGATGATCCAGGATCTCAGAAAAAGAAAGGAGGCAAAGATCGAGAAGATGCAAGAAATGTTTAACAAAGATCTAGAAGAATTAAAGAAGAAACAAACAGAGATGAACAATACAATAACTGAAATGAAAACTACACTAGAAGGAATCAATAGCAGAATAACTGAGGCAGAAGAACAGAAAAGTGACCTGGAAGACAGAATGGTGGAATTCACTGCTGTGGAACAGAATAAAGAAAAAAGACTGAAAAGAAATGAAGACAGCCTAAGAGACCTCTGGGACAACATTAAATGCAACAACATTCGCATTATAGGGGTCCCAGAAGGAGAAGAGAGAGAGAAAGGGCCAAGAAAATATTTGAAGAGATTATAGTCAAAAACGTCCCTAACATGGGAAAGGAAATAGCCACCCAAGTCCAGGAAGTGCAGAGAGTGCCATACAGGATAAACCTAAGGAGAAACACACCGAGACACATAGTAATCAAACTGGCAAAAATTAAAGACAATGAAAACTTATTGAAAGCAGCAAGGGAAAAATGACAAATAACATACAAGGGAACTCCCATAAGGTTAACAGCTGATTTCTCAGCAGAAACTCTACAAGCCAGAAGGGAGTGGCATGATATACTTAAAGTGATGAAAGGGAAGAACCTACAACCAAGATTACTCTACCCAGCAAGGATCTCATTCAGATTCGATGGAGAAATCAAAAGCTCTACAGACAAGCAAAAGCTAAGAGAATTCAGCACCACCGAACCATCTCTACAACAAATGCCAAAGGAACTTCTCTAAGTGGGAAACACAAGAGAAGAAAAGGACCTAGAAAAACAAACCCAAAACAATTAAGAAAATGGTAATAGGAACATACATATCGACAATTACCTTAAAAGTGAATGGATTAAATGCTCCAACCAAAAGATACAGGCTCACTGAATGGATACAAAGACAAGACCCATATATATGCTGCCTACAAGAGACCCACTTCAGATCTAGGGACACATACAGACTGAAAATGAGGGGATGGAAAAAGCTATTCCATGCAAATGGAAATCAAAAGAGAGCTGGAGTAGCAATATTCATATCAGATAAAATGGACTTTAAAATAAAGAATGTTACAAGAGACAAGGGAGGACACTATGTAATGATCAAGGGACCAATCCAAGAAGAAGATATAACAATTATAAATATATGAGCATCCAACATAGGAGCACCTCAATACATAAGGCAACTGCTAACAGCTATAAAAGAGGAAATTGACAGTAACACAATAATAGTGAGGGGCTTTAACACCTCACTTACACCAGTGGACAGATCATCCAAACAGAAAATTAATAAGGAAACACAAGCTTTAAATGACACAATAGACCAGATAGATTTAATTGATATTTATAGGACATTCCATCCAAAAACAGGAGATTACACTTTCTTCTCAAGTGTGCATGGAACATTCTCCAGGAGAGATCACATCTTGGGTCAAAAATCGAGCCTCAGTAAATTTAAGAAAACTGAAATCATATCAAGCATCTTTCCTGACCACGACACTATGAGATTAGAAATCAATTACAGGGGGAAAAAAATGTAAAAAACACAAACACGTGGAGGCTAAACAATACGTTACTAAATAACCAAGAGATCACTGAAGAAATCAAAGAGGAAATCAAAAATACCTAGAGACAAATGATAATGAAAACACAACGATTCAAAACCTATGGGATGCAGCAAAAGCAGTTCTAAGAGGGAAGTTTACAGCAATACAAGCTTACCTCAAGAAACAAGAAAAATCTCAAATAAACAATCTAGCCTTACACCTAAAGGAACTAGAGAAAGAAGAACAAACAAAACCCAAAGTTAGCAGAAGGAAAGAAATCATAAAGATCAGAGCAGAAAGAAATGAAATAGAAACAAAGAAAACAATAACAAAGATCAATAAAACTAAAAGATGTTTCTTTGAGAAGATAAACAAAATTGATAAACCATTAGCCAAACTCATCAAGAAAAGAGGGAGTGGACTCAAATCAATAAAATTAGAAATGAAAACGGAGAAGTTACAACAGACACCGCAGAAATACAAAGCATCCTAAGAGACTACTACAAACAACTCTATGCCACTAAATTGGACAACCTGGAAGAAATGGACAAATTCTTAGCAAGGTATAAACTTCCAAGACTGAACCAGGAAGCAACAGAAAATATGAACACACCAATCACAAGTAATGAAATTGAAACTGCGATGAAAAAAATCTTCAAACAAACAAAAGTCCAAGACCAGATGGCTTCACAGGCGAATTCTATCAAACATTTAGAGAAGAGCCAACACCATCCTTCTCAAACTCTTCCAAAAACTTTCAGAGGAAGGAACACTCCCAAACTCATTCTATGAGGCCACCATCACCCTGATACCAAAAGCAGACAAAGATACTACAAAAAGAGAAAATTACAGACCAATATCACTCATGAATATAGAAGCAAAAATCCTCAACAAAATACTAGCAAACAGAATCCAACGACACATTAAAAGGAGCATAGACCATGATCAAGTGGGATTTATCCCAGGGATGCAAGGATTCTTCAATATACACAAATCAAACAATGTGATACACCATATTAACAAATTGAAGAAGGAAAACCATATGATCATCTCAATAGATGCAGAAAAAGCTTTTGACAAAATTCAACACCCATTTATGATAAAAATTCTCCAGAAAGTGGGCATAGAGGGAACCTACCTCAACATAATAAAGGCCATATACGACAAACCCACAACAAACATCATTCTCAATGGTGAAAAATGGAAAGCATTTCCTCTAAGATCAGGAACAAGACAAGGATGTCCACTCTCACCACTATTATTCAACATAGTTTTGGAAGTCTTAGCCACAGCAATCAGAGAAGTAAAAGAAATAAAAGGAATCCAAATTGGAAAAGAAGAAGTAAAACTGTCACTGTTTGCAGATGACATGATACTATACATAGAGAATCCTAAAGATGCCACCAGAAAACTACTAGAGCTAATCAATGAATTTGGTAAAGTAGCAGGATACAAAATTAATGCAAAGAAATCTCTTGCATTCTGATACACTAATGATGAAAAATATGAAAGAGAAATTAAGGAAACATTCCCATTTACCATTGCAACAAAAAGAATAAAATACCTAGGAATAAACCTACCTAGGGAGACAAAAGACCTGTATGCAGAAAACTATAAGACACTGATGAAAGAAATTAAAGATGATACAAACAGATAGAGAGATATACCATGTTCTTGGATTAGAAGAATCAATATTGTGAAAATGACTATACTACCCAAAGAAATCTACAGATTCAATGCAATCTCTATCAAATTACCAATGGCATTTTTTATGGAACTAGAACAAAAAATCTTAAAATTTGTATGGAGACACAAAAGACCCCAAATACCCAAAGCGGTCTTGAGGGAAAAAAACGGAGCTGGAGGAATCAGACT
>NW_006780610.1:2700934-2720130 GCF_000442215.2 Lipotes vexillifer | reverse complement strand
AACAAAAAAAACAACCCAATCCAAAAATGGGCAGAAGACCTAAATAGACATTTCTCCAAAGAAGACATACAGATGGCCAATAAACACATGAAAAGATGCTCAACATCACTAATCATTAGAGAAATGCAAATCAAAACTATGATGAGGTATCACCTCACACCAGTTAGAATGGGCATCATAAGAAAATCTACAAACAACAAATGCTGGAGAGGGTATGGAGAAAAGTGAACCCTCTTGTACTGTTGGTGGGAATGTAAATTGATACAGCCACTATGGAGAATAGTATGGAGGTTCCTTAAAAAACTAAAAACAGAATTACCATATGACCCAGCAATCCCACTACTGGGCATATACCCAGATAAAACCATAATTCAAAAAGACACATGCACCCCAATGTTCATTTCAGCACTATTTACAATAGCCAGGTCATGGAAGCAACCTAAATGCCCATCAACAGATGAATGGATAAAGAAGATGTGGTACCTATATGCAATGGAATATTACTCAGCCATAAAAAGGAACGAAATTGGGTCATTTGTAGAGACGTGGATGGATCTAGAGACTGTCATACAGAGTGAAGTAAGTCAGAAAGAGAAAAACAAATATCGTGTATTAACACATATACGTGGAACCTAGAAAAATGGTACAGATGAACTGGTTTGCAGGGCAGAAATAGAGACACAGAGGTAGAGAACAAACGTATGGGCACCAAGGGGGTAAAGCGGGGCTGGGGGTGGTGGTGGTGGGATGAATTGGGAGACTGGGATTTACGTATATACACTAATATGTATAAAATGGATGACTAATAAGAACCTGCTGTATAAAAAAATAAATAAAATAAAATTCAAAAATTCAAAAAAAAAAGAAAAGAAAAACGGCCAGAGGACCTGAATAGACATTTTTCCAAAGAAGACATACAGATGGTCAACAGGCACATGAAAAGATGCTCAACACCACTAATCATCAGGGAAAGGCAATCAAAACCACAATGAGGGAAATTTCCTGGCAGTCCAGTGGTTAGGACTCCACACTTGCACTGACGTGGCCGAGGGTTCAATCCCTGGTATGGGAACTAAGATCCCACAAGCCGTGAGGCACTGGCCCCCCCCCCCACCAAGAAAACCACAATTGCGAATCACTTCACACCTTTCAGAATGGCTGTTATCAAAAAGTCAACATAACAAGTGTTGGCCAGAATGTGGAGAAAAGAGAACCCTTGTGCACTGTTGGTAGAAATGTAAATTGGTGCAGCCACTATGGAAAACAGTATGGAGGTTCCTCAAAAAATTAAAAACAGAACTACCATATGAACCAGCAATTCCACTTCTGGGCATTTATCCAAAGAGAACGAAAACACTAGAACAGATATATGCCCCCCTATGTTCACTGCAGCATCATATACAACAGCCAAGATATGGAAGCAACCTAAGTGCCCATCAATAGATGAATGGATAAAGAAGATGTGGTGTGTGTGTGTGCATACACACACACACAGGAATATTTCTCAGCCATGAAAAAGAATGAAATCTTGTCATTTGCAGCAACATGGATGGACCTAGAGGGTATTATGCTAAAAGAAATGAATCAGACAGAGAAAGACAAATACTGTATGATTTCACTTATATGTGTAATCTAAAAATCAAAACAGGGACTTCCCTGGTGGCCCAGTGGGTAAGACTCCAAGCTCCCAATGCAGCAGACCCAGGTTCAATCCCTGGTTGGGGAACTAGATCCCACATGCATGCCGCAGCTAAGAGTCCACATGCCACAACTAAAGATCCCTCATGCCGCAACTAAGACCCAGCACAAGCGAAATAAATAAATAAATAAAAAGTAAAAAGTAAAATAAAAAACAAAACAAATGAACAAACACAACCAAACAGAAACAGAGTCATAGATACAGAGAACAAACAGGTGGTTGCCAGAGGGGTGGTGGTGGGAGGAGGTGAGAAAAAGGTGGGAGATTAAGAGGTACAAACTTTCAGTTACAAAATAAATGTCACAGATATGAAATGTACAGTGTGGGGAATACAGTCAATAATTATGTAATAGCTTTGTATGGTGACAGATGACAACTAGACTTTTCATGGTGATTATTTTGAAATGTACAAAAATAACGAATCACTGTGTTGTACACCAGGAACTAACAGTGTTGTAGGTCAATTATGCTTCGAAAATAAACTCATAAAAAACGAGATCAGATTTGTGGCTACCAAAGGGGTGGGTGGGAGGGGGAATTACATGAAGGTAGTCAAAGGGTACAAACTCCTAGTTATAAGATAACAGTACTAGGGATGTAATGTACAACCTGATAAAGATAATGAACACTGCTGTACATTATAAATGAAAGTTGTTAAGATGGTAAATCCCAAGAGTTCTTATCACAAGGAAAAACATTTTTTTCTATTTCTTTAATGTTGTGTCTATATGAGATGGCAGATGTTCACTAAACCTACTGCAGTAATCATTTCATGATGTACGTAAGTCAAATCATTATGCTGTACACCTTAAACTTAAAAAAAATAAGATATAATAAAAACAAACTCATATCTATGAGACCTTTGCTGGACCCTAAAGTCTCAAGCACTGTTCTATTTCTTCCCTCCCCTTGTGGCCTAGTGTCCTGAAGGAGGAGTTTGTATCCACTAAACATCTTATCATCTGCATCCCCCACTGAAACTGCTCTGCTGAGTTATGCCCTTAAAACAAGTCCACTTCAGTCATGATATGAGTCCTAAGGAAGTGTGCAGAGCACCCCAGTCTCTTCAAAGCACATCCTCATGCAAATTCTCACGTAATCCTCCGAACAATCCAGGAAGAAAGAAGACAAGCAGTTTCTTCCCAATTCTCATCTTCACCCTTCCTAACAGAGCTTCCTGTTGCAATCCCTTCATCCCTGCCTTTCATCCCAACCATATTCCATCTCCTGGCTTCCTTCTCCCACTCCCCAGCCACAGGCCACAGAGGATCCTCTGCACACTTCAACGACCCTGTTGTCCTGCAACTGGACTTCTCTAACGTGGTGGAGAAAGACACAGTGTCAAGGTCACTAGAGGGCAGGTACACAGGCTAGACAGACCTGGAAAGTGGTCACGTCTTATTTTTATGTGCAACCCCAGACAATAGCCCTGGACCTGGGACCATGAGCCATAGAATTGGGGGGGACAGGGGGAATGGGGAGTTATATGCTTAATCAGTACTATACAGAGTTTAATCAGTACTATACAGAGTTTAGTACTTAATCAGTACTATACAGAGTTTCAGTTTGGGAAGATGAAAAAGTTCTGGAGATGGATGATGGTGATGGCTGTACAACAGTGTAAATGCAGTGAATGCCATGAATTGTACACTTAAAAACAGTAAAAATGGTAAATTTTATGTCATATATATTTTACCATACACACAAACACACACAAACTAAACAATAATATTAAATTTTCAAGGTCACTGTGAAGACTAGATAGAATATGCTGTTTGTCACCAGCATGGGCTTAATCAACGGTATCCAACGCTACTGATATTTTCAGCTTAGTCCAGTGTATCTAAACTTCCTAAATGGCCCCAAATAAAGTTTTTCACTGGAATTTTTTTTAAAGTCATGAGCCATAGAGCCAGATGACTGGGATTAAAACACAGCTCTACAACCTATCAGCTGTAAAGTAACCTTAAGTAAGTCACTTAAATTCTCTGAGCCTCAAATTACATTTTTTAAGAACTGTGGTAAAATAAACATAAAATTAACCATTTAAAAGTGTACAATCCGGTAACGTTAAATACATTTGCAGTGTTGTGCAATCATCACGACTATATAGTTCCAGAACTTTTTCATCACCCCAGACAAAACCCCCATACCCATTAAGCAGTCACTCCCAATTGGCCCCTCCCTCCAGCCCCTGGCACCCACTAATTTGCTTTCTGTCTCTATGGATTTACCTATTTTAGATATTTCATATAAATGGAATCATAAAATATGTGGCCTTTTGAGTCTGGCTTCTTTTACTTAGGAAAGTCTTCAAGGTTCATCTGTGTTGTAGCATGTATCAGTATATCATTCCTTTTTATGGCTGAATAATATTGCATTGTATAGATAGATATACAAACAAAACCATATTGTTTATCCATTCATCTGTTGAAGGGCATTTGGATCGTTTCCACCTTTTGGCTACTGTGAATAGAGCTGCTATGAACATTCCCATACAAGTTTTTATTTGAATACCTGTTTTCAATTCTTTTGAGTATATACCTAAGAGTGGAATCGCTGGGTCATATGGTAATTCTATGTTTAATTTATTGGAAAATCTTCAGATCCCATTTTAAAGTCGGGATCATGATAGCACTTACCTCATAGCATTATGGGGAAAATTATTTGAGACAATGCATGTAAAGCACTTAGAACAGTTTCTGGCACATAGTAAACACTCCATAATTATTAGTTATTACTGGCTATGGATGGATGGATGAGTGGGTGTGTGGATGGATGGATGGACGGATGGAAGGGATGGGGCTGAGTTTGGGGTCTATTTTCACGCTGCAAGTTACTAGGAATCAGATCACAATTCATTTTCAAATGTATTCCATTAGGCAAGGTCCCGCATTACAATAGGTTATAACCAATAAATTTAGGGAAAAAGAGAATTCCCCTTTTATTTATTTTTCCCCAGTAACTTTGCTGAAAATAAAGGCTTCTTACCTCCCACTCACCCAGCCTCCCAGGGTCAGACATTAAGTCTGTAGAGATAACTATTTTATTAGTTTTCCTTGCATATTGATGATTATTCATAGTTTGTTTCATGTCTCATAAATGGCAAAACGAGTATGGATTTAAGATCAGCAGCTCTTAAACACAAATATTGAGGCATTTTAAAAAATAAGTTCAATTAGGAGTGATTAACATTGTGTTAATAAGCCCTATTGTAAATTTAAATATCATGCATGATCAGTTCATGAGGAAAGTTCCACATTGTGAATAACACAACTTTATATCTATAAAAGAAGCTAGAAAAACAAGGATTACATTTCCCCGCAATTTTTCTTTTTTCCAGATTTCAAAATTTCCAGAAATGTTACGACTCCAAGCCCATCATTTTAGATATTTTAGTGAAATATATTTCCTGTGCTGCAAAGGTATCTGACCCATTCAGTTTAGCTAAGACTCACTGTGTGTCTGGTTTCTTCCTTGGCACGTGCAGTAAAGGGATCTGACATCTAGTCCTACCTACTGTAGATTCCAGAAACAGATGAACATGTTGGTAGTGATGGTGGCATTTTGTTTTGACCTCTCTTCTCGGTCAGACACTGTCACACTCTGACTTCTGTACCTGTCTGGGTGACTGTTCCTTGAGGACAGAGGCCCCTCTCTGGTTCATCTCATCTCCAGCAACTAGTGCTTGATGCTTACAGGTGCTGCTTCTAGTCTGACATTCCCCCATCCCTGCCATTCCTGTTTATCTTCTGCATCCACACCTGAGTTTCTGAGCACAATTCACCACATCGGAAACATTACTGACCAGATTGGCAACAATGAAAAAGACTGATTCATACTTACAAGGCTGTGTGGAAATGGGTGCAGTTTATGAGGTGTAAATTGATGCAGCCTTTTCACAAGGCAATTGGGCAGTACCTATAAAATATGAAACGCATATACCTTTCAACAGAACCTTTCTACTTCTAGAAATCTATGCTACAAATGTATTTGAGCGAGTACTCAAGGCTATCTTTCAAAGATGTCCAGTGCAGAACTATTCAGAGTAGTGAAAAATGACAAAGAACCTGAATGTACTTTAATTGGCTTGTTGTATTTTCTGATAGTTCTGCTTCTTAGGTAGTTCATCCTTACACTGTGCTGAAATCTGCTCACCAGCCCTTCTGCTCCTGGGTCCAAGGTTTCCCTCCCTAGGGCCTCACAAAGCAAGTCTAATCTAAGATCATGTCATTAATTGTATAGGTGTGGCCTGTACACTCCATGGGTTCTATAGGTCATAGTTGGGATAGAATATCTGAATTTTCTGGATTACCAGAATTTTCAGAGGCTCAGTTTGACAGCACAAGAGCCTCAAAACAAGCCAGCAATGATTACAACACATTACAGTCTCACAGAGATATAAAAACATCCACAGCTATCAAATTATTTACTTGGTCACTCTCATCACAGTGTAACTCATTGAGTGAAATTGTTTCCTACACTGACTGTGCTTTCTTACTCATTAAGCAAAGATCATGCAGGTTTCTTGAGCTTTCTTTAATGTTGACTTGATATTATGCCTCACCTCCTACCTCTTATCTGCAGCAAGTGGCTGCCAACTCTTTGTTGAAATACACACGTACACACACACACACACACACACACACACACATTCAGATCAAAAGTGGGTGGCCCTGCTGTGAAATGTTCTCATCCTACCCTTAGGGAACAACTGGGGGTGGATTGTTAGAAAGGATGTTGGAAGAGTAGAAAAGACTCATAACCTTCTGGTTAAAAATGGAGACGTTCAAGAACCAAAGACCTTCCCTTCAAGTTACCAATTATTCTTAAGAAGAGGAAAAGTGGAAAGAACCTTCCTACTCCCTGACCTTTCCTGGTATAAGCATTGCTCGTGTTTCGAGTCATGTAGCCAGTGTGTTAGCCAAGGATTGGAAAGAGCAGGCTGTGCTCATTTATCCAGAACAATCATCTGCCTTAAAAAAAAAAAAATCTGTAGAAAAAGAGATTTCCATAAGATTTAGGACTCCCCTGGCAGTCCAGTGGGTAAGACTCTGTGCTTCCACCACAGGGGGAATGGGTTCGGTCCCTGGTGGGGGAACTAAGATCCTGCATGCCACGTGGTGTGGCCAAAAAAAAAGATTTACCCAGGAGACTCGACATTGGCAAGGGATTTTTCCAAAGACCTTTTAGATGCCCTCATTCACTATATACTGATATGGACAGAGTAAAGGGACAAAGTAGATAAATAGTTATTTCCACCAGAGGATTGTAAGTAATGAAAAAATTATGGGAGACCCCTGTAAGTTAATGATCACTCAAGAAAGCAGGTTTGCTTAACCATAAAACCAAGCAGGCTTCCTTAGCAGCGAAACCATGCTACAGAAGCATGAGACATGCCCCAAAACAATAACACAATGGTGACATGAGACCCACATCCTGTCCAGTGAGCTCAGTAAGTTAACAACCCTTAGGACATGCTCTCTGCACACATAAAAGAAATAATAATTTATGGAAAGGTGACATTTCAAAGTGAAAGACCCTCATTGTACTGAGACCTGAAATAATTTTTCCACAGTGCCGTGACAGTCCTGGCTTGACCACATAGGGACAAGAAAACTCCCCACCCCAACAGAGAGGAGGAGCTGATGATGGAAACGTGACATCTACTCAAAAATGAGGAAGGTGGTCTTTTCCCCCTCCCCACTTTTGCTTTGATTATAAAACTGAAGCTCACTAAGTTCTTCCGGCATGGCACCTTCTCACCTGCCCAATTGTAAGCGTCACAAGCGTCCTATTCTAATAAATCACTTCTTATCTATCACTTTGCCTCTCGCTGAATTCTCAATGCGCTGAGACATAAAGGGTTGGAGGTCCTCAGAGCCCCCTGAAATGCCACCTAGCAGTTTCAATACCACATAGTGTCTCCCAAAATTGTTATAAATTATAGCCAGAAAATTTTAAGTCAATGACTTCCATAAGCAAGCAGGACCCTATGGGGCCTTGCCGGGACAGACCTCATATGCCCTGCTTTAGGTCCTCTCTGAAGTACCTAGATAATAGTTTCTGATGCACATTTCCTGAGTTGTTTTGCAGATGCTAAACCACCCACCAAATGGAAGACGTTAACTACCTGATGATCGTGACCACATAGTTCCCAGGCCTACTGGAGCCTAAGGATTGATAATGTTAACTCCTGTGATACCACCCTGTTACCTCACCATCAGAGAATTGTATACCAGCTGATCACATACCTTGGGTCACCCCTCCCTCATCTTGCCTTTAAAAAATGCTTTGCTGGGCTTCCCTGGTGGCGCAGTGGTTGAGAGGCCGCCTGCCGATGCAGGGGACACAGGTTCATGCCCCGGTCCGGGAAGATCCCACATGCCGCGGAGCGGCTGGGCCCGTGAGCCATGGCCGCTGAGCCTGCGCGTCTGGAGCCTGTGCTCCGCAACGAGAGAGGCCACAACAGTGAGAGGCCCACGTACCGCAAAAAAAAAAAAAAAAAAAAAAAAAAAAAAGCTTTGCTGAAACTCATCAGGGGATTCAGATGTTTTGAGCACTTGCTGCCCTGGACTCCTTGCTTGATATCCTGCAGTAAACACTGCACTTTCCTTCACCAAAACCTGGTGTCAGTAGATTGACTTTAGCGTGTAGGCGAGTCAACCCAGGTTTGGTTCTATAACACTTCCACTGTATTCTTTTGATAATACATGTAATGGTCATTTGTCAGTTTTCTCGGCGAATTCCTCATCTCATGAATCTGGGTGGGCAGCAGGGACCACTTCCCAGTACAAAAGCTGAAAATGCTCAGTACTCACTTTTCCAGGTCCTTAGGCAGCTAGAGCTCAGGTATGTGACCTAGGCTAGAACAATCAGCTGCATTTGCTTAGAATTTTGGGGACTGGAGCTGGGGATGGGGAAGATTCTTACAGCAGTGTACTTTAAAACGGTGGCAGCGGTATCTGGTGTCCATCCAGCCTTGCCATTGGAGTCAGTGTGGCACCCAGAATCCAATGCCACCTGTGTCTTTGATGCAGGCTGAAGCAATGAGCATGCAGCAGCGACAAGGGGGCTGTCTTTGCCTACCTGGCTCTGTGATTTTGGTGTACTTGTAGGTGCCTGGTCTCCGTGTGTTTCTGCTTATTTCCCAAACTTTGCTTCCTTCCAGTGATTTTGTAATCTACCATGATATTGTGATATACTAAGAAATACATATTCGGTCTTCATCCCCAGTTCCAGACACTGATCTAAAGCCCTTGGAATTTCCTGAGTGATAGGGGTGAGAGGAGTATCTTTTGTTATTCATTGTAAGTTTTTTTCAACTGTACCTGAGTTTATGCTAATGAAGTGATTCTTAGAGGGTGGGAACTGGTTGCCAGAGGAAACAACAATGTGATTAGAGGGTTGGAAATTTCAGTCCCCACCTGTGGGATAGGGAAAAGGGCTCAAGATTGAGTTTAATGACCAGTGGTCAATAACTTAATCAATCATCCCTATGTGATGGGACCTCCATAAAAATCCTAAACAAACGGGTTTGGAGAGCTTCCAGGTTGGAGAACAGATCAAGGTGCTGGGAGGGTGACGCACCCAGAGAGGGTGTGGAAGCTTTGCATCCCTTCCCCTTGCCCTATGCACCTCTTCCATTTGGCTGCTCCTGCGTTGTAATCTTTATACTAAACTGATAATAGTAGGTAATGCCCTCTCCTGAGTTCTGTGAGCTATTCTGGCAAATTATAGAACACAAGCGGTGGGGGGGAGGTCACAGAAACTCCGAATTTATAGCCATTTGGTCAGAAGCACTGGAAGCCCAGGCTTGCAGTTGGCATCTGAAGTAGGGAGCAGTCTTATGGGACTGGGCCCTTAATCTGTGGGGTAGCCAGTGTCAGAATTGCATTGTGTGGAAAACCCACACATTTGGTGCCAGAAGTGTGAGTACGCTGAGCGAAATAGATTTTTTAAATTTTACTACCCAATGGGCATTCGATAATATTCATTTACTGGTGTAATCAGCCAGAATCAGAATCAGAATCCCTTGCAACCAAAACCCTAACTACTACACCTGAATAGCCAAGGAACTCTTCTAAACTCTATCTGGGGTCTTCCTGTTGCAAGCTAAACTCATTTCTTGTTCTGTGTCTGGGAGACACAGTGTAAGGACAGCACAGAACTAGGGGATCTGTTTTTCCATCTCACTCTGCCACTTCCTGGCTGTGTGACCTGGAGCAAGTCCCTTCCCAGCACTGAGCCACAGTCCTCTCACCTGCACAGGGAACACTCTGGACTAGACCAGCAGTTCCCCACACTGGCTATGCCTTAGAATCCCCTCAGGCATTTGTTTTTCAACATTTTCTTTTATACAGATTCCTGGGCCCCAGTCCTAGAAGAAACTAATTTAATAGATTTAGTAAATTTCTGACACTTATACCAGCGAAGCGGAGGCCTCAGCACCTTTGAGAACCACAGACAAGGCTCTCCAAGGTGCACTCCATCTCACAATCTCTGTGATCTTCCAATGGAAGGCAGACACAGTTTTATTGCTGTATTCCTCATGCCCAGAAAGCTCCTGGTGCACAGGTGTTCAGAAAAGTATCTGAGTAAAAGGTAAACAAACACTCCGCAACTTTTATGTAAATCTAAAATTGTTCCAAAATATGAAGTTTATTTAAAAGAATACTGGAAGGAAGAAGGGAAGGAGAGAGGAATTCCACGTACGCCACGTTAACTAAGAGTTTTGTGTTACTTTATACTGAAAAGTACCTCCCCTCACACTTTTCCTCTGCACACGCCCTCTCCCCGCCATCATCATTCTGCCATCACCGAGCTGTCAGAGGAGACCTGCAGAGCCACCATGCCGTAGGGGTTACAAAAGGGACTGTCACCTGTCTTTGAGGAGCACCAGTCCTTGTGCTTGGCACTGTGAAGACCCGAGTTCTACTTCGTTCAATATCTTACAGAATTATTGTAAGAATCAAATGAAAGAGTTGCCATAATAGTGAGCACCTACTGTGTGCCAGGTTCTATGCTAAACACTTTACGAGCACTCTCTTCATTGCTGCTGACAACAACCTTGTAAGGTGGGATAATAACATCCCCATTTTATGGATAAGGAAACTCAGGCTTCCAGAGTAACTTGCTCAGGGTCATACAGCTAGTGAGGAGAAGGCTAGGACAGGAGCCTTTGAAGGTGTCTGACTCCAAAGACCCCGTGTGTTGCTCTGCTCTGTGATCTCTAGGTAACAAGTGTTCAAGAAGTGTGCATATTTATTTTGGTTATTTTCATCCCATCCTTCCGTCTTCCCTAACCTCCCTCTTCTTCTTTCAGCTCCCCAAACAGGCCCAGACTAGACCCTGAGAGTTCCCAGATGGCAGCTACAGAAGGACTGGCAGGCAGGGCTGGGAATCCCCACCACTCCCATTCCTGCCACAGGGAATCAAGATGGAGACAGGCCTCCAGGAAAGGAAAAGGATTTGATTCTCTGAGAACCCGAGGACTAAGTTAGGCTCACCTTCCCTTCTTTACCTCACCCAGGAGAGCGCTGCCAAGGGCACCAATCTTAGGACAACTCCTCTTTGGCAGAAGAGGCTTTCGATCATTCACTTGTGCTGTTTCCCAGCTGCATTCAAACAAGCAGGTTTCAAACATCTGAATTGTGGGTTTTTTTAAACAGCTGGCCACCCGCTCATCGGTACCAGGGAGGCCCTTGCAGAGGCCAAGTCCAGCCTTGATGTGGCCAGGGTGCCCAGGAGGCTGGGCGACAGACTAGGCTGGGTGTACCCAATTGCTGCCCAGCTGGGCCTAATGGGGAGATTTTTGGTGGTGTTGCTAGGCAACCTGGTAATTGGAGAGGCCACATTGGCCTAGGGGGCCACAGAAACTAACAGCCTCCTTCATCACACTGCAAACCATTATTATGCCCCATCGCAGAGGCCTGCAGCAATCGCTCTGTGGTTATAGCCTGAAAAAGTGCTTTTTTAGCTCCAGAAATTAAGAACCAGCTTTTCAAATTTATAGGTTTGTGGTTGTGGTTGTTTTCTTTTTGCTACATCTCTGAGGATACACTTGAAACAAATAGGCAAAGGATTTTAAAACAAAAAAAGAAAAAAAATGCCTTCGCAAACCGCCTTTTCCAAAACTTTTCCTTCTTCCTGAAGCAAAGCACACTTGCCCTCAATTGTGAGGGCAGCTAAGGTAGGGAATCCCACAGCTGTGGCTGCGGTTGCGCGGGGCGGGGCACCAGGACCTTGGTCACGTACAAGACCTCTCAGTGGAATAACTTCTTTGTGTCTCTCCCATTCAAAGACAATCACGATACCTCCCCTTCCCAACCCACAGAACCACTTTCACTTGTGGGGATTTGTTTGTTGGTTGGTTTGTTTTTTGTTTGTTTTTTTAATTTTCGGCCATGCCATGCAGCTTGCAGCATCTTAGTTCCCCGACCAGGGATGGAGCTTGGGCCTACGGCAGTGAAAGTGCTGAGTCCTAACCACTGGACTTCCAGGGAATTCCCATCACTTGTTTGTTTGTTTTTTAAGATTTTTCTTTTTGATGTGGACCATTTTTAAAGTCTTTATTGAACTTGTTACAATATTGCTTCTGTTTTATGTTTTGGCTTTTTGACCACGGGGCATAGTGGGATCCTAGCTCTCTGACCAGGGATCGAACCCGTACCCCCTGCGTTGGAAAGTGAAGTCTTAACCACTGGACCACCAGGGAAGTCCCACTCATGTTTTTTGGTTTTTTGTTTTTTCTGTACACGGGTCTCTCACTGTTGTGGCCTCTCCCGTTGCGGAGCGCAGGCTCGGCGGCCATGGCTCATGGGCCTAGCCACTCCGCAGCATGTGGGATCCTCCCGGACCGGGGCACGTACCCGCGTCCCCTGCATCAGCAGGTGGACGCCCAACCACTGCGCTGCCAGGGAAGCCCCCACTCATGTTATTTTGATGAAGCCTCCCAGCTGCCTTGTGAAGAAGACACCATTTTTATTCCCATTTTACAGATGAACAACTAAAGCAAAAAGAGGCACCCATGATTGCACACCTAGTCATAGCAAAGCCAGGGCAAAATCCCATTCTTCTGAGGCTAGATCCTGATCTGCTCTACTATACCCCACTGCCACCCCACAGAGCTATTTAAGATATTACATATATTTGTGTACTCTATTATAATATGAATAATAGTAATAATAATAAGTACTCGTGTAGAGACAAAAACTTCATCCTGTATCTCATACTATCCTCAACACATCATCCTTATTGATTGTGGTCAGGCTTTCAAAGCTGCCTAATGTACACTAAGGAATAGAGTCTGGAAGAATTCCCAAAGACAGACACACTATTTAACTAGGTTAATGACCTAGCCCACCAGAGCGCAGTGCTCTGCAACAACCCTCCTTAATTCAAGGAGTTGGCTCTGTTTGATAACATTATGATACTATTTCAGTCCCTTAAATAAGGAGGCAGAATCATTGCTTTCATTAGATATTTCCAGGTATTTTTCAAAAAGGCTTTCACTGCCTCATCTACAACGGTCCATTGATAATGACCAACTGTGCTGATCTGCACAGGACTAGGGATCTCTTGGGATATGGCACTTAGGGTGCTAAAATCAGGATAGTCCTGGGCACACCAAGGACAGCTGGTCACCATCTACCTCAGAATCATCTGGAGAAGTCAGGTGAAGATGGCTGGTTCTAATCCTAGGGCAGTAGTTCTTAACCCTGGACACACATCAGAATTGTCTGAGGAGACTGTAAAACAGTGTTGATGTCTGAGCTCACCCCGATTAGTGGAATTAGGGCCTCTGGAGCGAGGGTCTAGGCACTGAGATTTTTTAATGTGCAGCCAAGACTCAAACCCCCTGCCCTAGAGATTTGGATTCTGGGCTGGGGTCTTGCCCAGGAATCTGCCTGTCTCTTTAACAGCTTCCCAGGGGATTCTCATATACACTATGGTTTGATAACCAATGAATTCTTATGATGTGTGACTTCATTGGACAACATACCCTGAATGCCTTGCATATGTTAGGCTCTGGAAACACAAAGATAAAAAACAAAAACGAAACCACTTCCTGTTCCCCAGGCCCTCCCTATCCAGTGGGGAATAAAGACTGTAAATTGTTCCAACACAGTATACAGTAGTCCCCCCTTATCCACAGAGATACATTCCAAGACCCTCAGTGGATGCCTGAAACTGCGGACAGCACCAAATCCTAGACATGCAATGTTTTTTTTCCTATAGGTACATACCTATGATAAAGTTTAATTTATAAATTAGACATTAACAATAATAACTAATAATAAAATAGAATAATTAAAACAATATACTGTAATAAAAGTTATGTGAATGCAGTCTCTCTCCAAATACCTTATTGTACAAATGTAATGCCTTTTCCATCTTAATTAAGCACTCATCATGCTCTGTGGCCATAACTTTTGCAGTTTGAGGTGAGACAGCAAAACTAGCATGAAGTTCTTTTTCCTTCTTCACAATTTCACAGACAGAACATTCATTTTTACCATAGATCTTAGCAACCTCAGCATACGATTTTTTTTCTTTCCTTATTTACTTTTTTGGCCACTCCACGCAGCTTGTGGGACCTTAGCTCCCCTACCAGGGATCGAACTCGTGCCCCTGCAATGGAAGCACAGAGTCCTAACCACCGGACTGCCAAGGAAGTCCCCATTTTTCTTTCCTTATTAAGTAGAGAACTTTCACCTTTTCACTTAAGGGAAGCACTTTATGGCTTCTCTGTGGCGTATCCAGATTGTCAGCATTACTACTCTTGCGCTCTGGGGCCATTATTAAGTAAAATAAGGGTGGCTTCAGCATAAGCGCTACGATACCTCAACTGATAACTGAGACTGCTACTAGGGGAACGGGCAGGATACACTGGACAAAGAGATGATTCACGTCCTGGGCCAGATGGAGCAGGAGAGCTCGAGATTTCATCAAGCTATTCAAAACAATGCACAATTTAAAACTTTTGAATTGTTCATTTCTGGAATTTTCCACTTAATATTTTCAAACCAAGGTTACCTCAGGTAAGTGAAACCAGGGGAAAGCAAAACCGCAGGTAAGAGGGCGAGACTACTAAACTGTGGTTTAGATTTAAAAGTGGGTCAACATCATCAGGGTAGTTGTGGTTATTCAGTTTCCAGAAGCCCAGTGTGGCAGATTACAGATGGAGCGTATTACTTGCCATTCCTCCACTAAAAGGTGGGTTTGTTTCCCCACTTTGAATCTGGGCCAGTCCTGTGACTGGTTTTGACTGATCATGTGCAGCAGAGGTAGTGCTGGGTACCTCCCAAGGCCAGGCCTGAAGAGATCTGCAGTCCCACTTTTGTTCTTCTTAGAATGCTCCTTCTTTGAAGCCTGACACCATATAAGAAGGTCAACCTACACTGAGGCCACCATGCCTTGAGGAAGCCCAAGCTACTCACATGGAGAGAGAGGCCACATAGAAGAGCACCAAGGTGCCAGCCCTATGAGTGAAGCCTTCTTGGACCTTCCAGCCCAGCTCAGCCACCAACTGAATACAGCCAAGAGAATGACCCCAGCTGACACCACATGCAGCAGAACTGCTCAGCTGAACTCAAATTCCAGACCCACAGAATCATGACAAAATCAAATGGTTGTTGTTGGAAGCTGCTACGTTTCATGGTGATTTGTTATACAGCAATAGCTACCAGCACTCCTCAGGAGAACTAGAAGACGACGTGACATCCCAGACCATTCTGCCTTCCCAATAACACTGTTCATCTTCATACCCCTCAGCAGAGTAGACTGCAGGTGTCTCACCTGCAAGAGCCTCCCAGTTAGTCTCCATCTCTGCTTCTGCTCCTGCCCCGCTTCCAAAACAAAACCAAACCATAAATCAGAGTACATCAACTCTCTGCTTAAAAATCCTTCAGCGGGGGCTTCCCTGGTGGCGCAGTGGTTGAGAGTCCGCCTGCCGATGCAGAGGACACGGGTTCGTGCCCCGGTCCCGGAAGATTCCACATGCCGCGGAGCGGCTGGGCCCGTGAGCCATGGCCGCTGAGCCTGCGCGTCCGGAGCCTGTGCTCCGCAACGGGAGAGGCCACAACAGTTAGAGGCCCGCATACCGGGGGGGAGGGGTTAATGGGGGTGGGAATCCTTCAGCGGCTTCCCATTGTCTTCAAGATAAATACAGGATCCTTACTATGGCTGATAAATGCTGCGTGACCTAGCTCCTGTCTTCTTTGTAGCCTTCTACCACTCCCCCAACATCTCTGTGCTGCAGCCACGGGGCGTCTTCCTGTCTCAGGCACACACCAAGCTCTCTCCTGCCTCAAAGCTAGCTCCTTTTCAGGCCTCTCTGAAGTGGCAGGCCAACCTCCGCCCACCCCACATTCGCTATCATATCCCCCTGCTAACTCACTTCCAGTACTTACCACTATCTAAAAATATCTGGTTTGTTTATTTGTTGTCTGTAAGCTCCAGGAAGGTTAGGAAATGTTTCTTTTTTTTTACTCCATCTAAAGGTGCTTACTAAGTGTTTGCTGAATAAATCATCAAGTAAGTGGAAGAAGGAAGGAAGGAGGAAGTTTGGGGTCATAGAAAGAGCACTACAATTACCGCACTCAGAAAACCCTGGTTCTTGCTCCGCTTCTGCCCCCCCCCCCACCCCACCCCCACCCCCGCTTACCTCCAGGCAAGCCACTCACCTCACCTGATCAGGATCCCCACCATGATGCGCCTGGCCGGTGATGTTATTTATGCCGTACACGTGTAGTATTCATGTTTTTTGCTCATGAATCCCCATTAGAATTTTGGACAAGCTATGTTACTCTCATACATTTTTTTTTTTTTTTTCTTGCGTTATGCGGGCCTCTCACTGCCGTGGCCTCCCCCATTTGCGGAGCACAGGCTCCGGACGCGCAGGCCCAGCGGCCATGGCTCACGGGCCCAGCCGCTCCGCAGCATGTGGGATCCTCCCGAAACGGGGCACGAACCCGCGCCCCCTGCATCGGCAGGCGGACTCCCAAGCACCGCGCCACCAGGGAAGCCCTCATACATTTTTAAATCAACAACTAAAATTATTTCTCACAAATTAAAATTGGTTCCAAGACAGAATTTTCTGGCATAGTCTTTATTAGAGACACGCTTTAGATATATCTTCATCCAAGCCTTGGAGCTACAGAATTAGCCTGTTCAGTTTATGGAAAATGTCTACCATACAATCCAGTTGTCAAAACCAGTCCTCACTGTCAAGCCAGTGAGTCAAACCAGAATAATTTTCTGTCTATGAGAGAATCCACCTTCATTTTTTTTCTTGTTGCCTTTAATTAATAAATTTTTTATTGAGGTATAGTTGACTTACAATATTATGCTAGTTTCAGGTGTACAACATAGTGATTCAAAATTTTTATAGATTATATCCGTTTAAAGTTATTATAAAATATTGCCTATATTCCCTGTGCTATTGCAGCTTATTTTTCAGAGTAGCCTGAACCTCTCAATCTCCTACCCTTATCTTGCTCTTCCCCCTCCCCTTCCCCCTCCCCTCTCCCCACTGGTAACCACTAGTTTCAGCCTTACTAAGCCCCTTGCAATTCCAGCTCCCACCCTCCACTAGGCCTTTTCAGGAGCATCTCCCTCTGCTAGAATATCTTCTCTCTCTAATTTGTTCTGGCAAAGTCCTAACGTTCTCTTCAAGACTGTCCTAAACCTCCTCTGCAAAGCCTTATTAAGCATCTACCATGTGCATGCCATGGTGCTAGGCACTGGATGCAGTAGCGAACAAAGCAGACATGGTAAAATTAAATGCCCCTCTTGGTCCCCTCAGCAACCTCTGCTCCTGTCTAAGGTACGGTTGTCTTCTTTGCGTTATCACTGTCTCCTCCACAAGGCTGTGAAAGCCCTGAAGATAGATTCTTAATAGGGATTCTTCATTTTTGAATCCCTATTATGGAGCCCACAGAATGCATCAATTAACGTTTGTTGAATTCATTTACTTACAAAGGATTCATTGACCATTTCTCTATCAGGGACATATAGGGTGCTTGTTATAAACTGTGAACACAGACATGGCCCCTGCCCTCTTGGGACTAACAGAGCACTTGACTAAATGAACGAAATATGAAAGAGTGAATTAATAAACGAATCAGGGAAGGAGTGTGCTCTTTCCCACTTGGATGAAGCAGCCCAGAGCAGGAGATGTAGAGGAAATGAGAAGCCAGTGTCTAGGAAGTTGGGGGAATGCTGATGCCCTTTTGTTCTTTCTGGTACACAGAAGCTTGAAGGACAGCAAGGAGTTAAACAAAGCCCATGGAGTCTAGAGTCTGAGCCAGATTTGAATTCTGGATGCACTACTTATTAGCCATGTGACCTTAGGCAAATCCCTTTGTCTGTTTGTATCTTCATTTCCTCCTCTGTAAAATGGGGCTATTAATAATGTAACAGGGTTATGATTAAATGAGATTACACATTTAAAAGCCTGTAACTTGAGGCCAGGCAGAGTTGGTTTTAAGAACTGGTAGTTCCTATCTTTGGCTCGGTGTGAGTATGCAAATTCAGAAACACAGCAGGAGAGCCTTCCTTTCCTTCCAACTGGAGGTTCCAGCCCTGGTCGGTGTTCTCACCTCAAACCCGCAGGAGGTGCTTTCCCTATTCAGCCCCTCCCTTCACCACCTCCTTCACTCCCAGCTCAGTGTTTCCAGGTCTGCCCAAGTGCCTTCAAGGCCACGGGTGTCTGACACATTTTTACAAGATAGAGAAGGTGGCAGTTAGGGAGGGGCATGGCAGGAAGGGGGCCAAAGAAGAAGGAAAGAGTAGAGATGTTTCTTGAGGCCCCACTGTGTGCCTGGCACTCGGCTTGGTGCTTGACATGTATCGTCTCATGTCATCTTCATAACAATACTATTTAGAGATACAGAAACTGAGGCTCAGGAAGAGGTGGGATATAAATCCAAGTGTGTCTATGACTCCAAAATGAGTTTCCACTCTGCCACGCTGGCCACCAGATTATAGATGATCACTACACATTTGTGAAATAAATTTCAGTTTTCTTATTCCCAGGAAGAGTGGAAATTGTGTGTCCCACCCCAAACTAACCCCACCCCTACCCAACCCCAGCCCTACCCACCAGAGAGAATCCAGCCACTTGCTCAAAGAACGATGAATAAACAAATGAATAGTAACAGATGAAGGAGTGAACAGAATCGCTCAGACACCTGTACCAGAAAGGAGGAAACAAATAACCTTGGAGACTTGCTGTGCAGGAAGAAGCCAGAGATGTCGCCCCTGGCTGTGGTCTCTGGGGCAGAGGTCGGGCAGCACAGGACTAGGATCTGGCTCAGCTGGAGGGAGGAAAAAACTGGGAGGCAAGTCACTGAGGAGAATGGGATGAAGGGAGAGAAAGAAGGCCAGTGATTGACCAGCACTGGGAGGGGCAATGGCATTACCTGGTCCTCCGGCCATGGGGGAGGGGGGTGAGTCAGAGCCAGTCCCCTGACTGCTGGCCCAACGTGCTGTC
>NW_006780610.1:2697629-2700069 GCF_000442215.2 Lipotes vexillifer | reverse complement strand
CCCGTGTCCCCTGCATCGGCAGGCGGACTCTCAACCACTGCGCCACCAGGGAAGCCCCGTGCTGCCAACTTTTAAAATGAAAGTAGCAGGATCCCAAGCGGCCACTCATGAAGGCTACTGCGGAAGGAGGCTGCCAAGGGAGCACCCCACGTTTGGCTCTGGGCCTCGGGCTCTCCCCCCACCCGCCAGACAGAGGGACCCGGTCCACCAGCTACCAGCTCTCGCAGCTTACCTCGGGGAGGCCAAGGGCCGTTCCACGCAGGACAGATTGCTCCCCCCGTGTTCCAGGACGAGGGACTGCCTCAGATGCCCTGAAGTTCCCGCCCTGCCAGGCACTCCTAAGTCCCTCCCCAAATTAAAATCCTCCGCACAGGTTCCCTCCGGCCCAGCCCCTGGGGGAGGGAGCCGGAGGAAATCCCCTCCCAGCCCTGAGACGGGCCTGGGCCGGTCCAGCCAGCTCGGCAGTCTCAGCCCTGGGCTGGCCCTGGATGAATGAGTACTCTCGCTCCGCCTGCCTGGGTCTGAGCCAGAGAGCCTGTGACCGCCCCTTAGCTCTGTCCCGTTGGCCGAGGCCCTGAACTCCAATCCTCTTCCAAGTCCTACCCTCCTGGGTCTCCTACCCGGCGTTCTTAGCTCTCTGGGGAAAGACCTCAGCAGGAGGGCTTCTTTCTTTTCCCGCATTCCTATTTCCTAATTCTTCTCACTGGCTCAACTCAACAAGAAGCCGGAGGGCAAGAGAGCTTACTGATGCCATCCACAGGGGTCAGCATCCCAAGACACAGAGCAAGGCAGAGCCGGGTAGAGAGAATGGATGGTGGAAGGGCGACTAAGGAAAAAAAAAAACAGTCTTCCCTCCTGTGTTTCTCCGTTACTCGAATACGACTACCACACTTCTGACACCAGATGTGTGGGTTTTCCCCACACAAAACAATTCTGCGACAGCAGCTGGGTGTCCTACAATTTATCTCAGTTCTGACATGACCTACCTGAAGAGAGTGTCAGATCCCACAGATGAAGGGCTCAGACTGCCCTCCACTTCAGAAGCCAATTGCAAGAAGTAGGTCCCCAGCTTACCCACAACTTCTGTCCAATTTAGCTACAAATCAGGTTCTCGTGTTCCCTTCCTGAGATATATAGGGTGAGGTCTGGGAGGGTCCCAAGCACAGGAGTTTCTATCTCTGTGGAGTTGGGACGTACCACCCTGCCACTAGGTGGATATGTTTACCAACCTGGAAGGTCCCCAGACCTCCTGCTATTGGGGTTTTATGGAGGCTTCCTCAGGTAGGCATGATCGATTATTAACTCCATTTCCAGCCCCTCTATCCTCTAAAGGAGTGGAGGGAGCCGGGTTGAAAATTCCAATATTCTAATACTGGCTTGGTTTTCCTAGTGACCAGCCCCATGCAGGAGCCCACACAGAGTGGCCTTGTTACAACAAAAGATGGTCCTTGTGCTCTTATCTGGACTTAGGAGTTTACAAGGGTTTTAAGAGCCTTGTGTCAGGCACAGGGTCAAAGACCAAATATTACAACAAAAAGATGCTTGCAGCGCTCTTATCACTTAGGAAATTACAAGAGTTTTAGGAGTTCTGTGCCAGGAACCGGGGGCAGAGACCAATATATGTATTTTCTAGTATCTCACAGAGGGGAAGCAAACAGCTGGAAAAAAGATATTTAGGAGTTGCACAGAAATAGCAACTGAAGCCCTGGGAGTGGGTGAGATCACTCAGGGAGAGAAACCAGAGAAAGGAGAAAAGGAAATCTAGGACAGGACTCTGGGAAACACCAAGGGACATGCAGAGCATGGAGCAGGGGAAAGAAAGAGGAAAGGCCAGTAGTGAGAACCAAGGGTTTGAGTCAGTTCGAGCTGCTATAACAAAATACTATAGACTGGGTGGCTTAAACAACAAACATTCATTTTTCACAGTTCTGGATGCTGGGAAGACCAAGACCAAGGTGCTGGCAGATCAGTGTCTGGTGAGAGCCCTCTTCCTGGTTTGCAGATGGCCACCTTCTCACCATATCCTCACATGGTGGAAAGCAGAGAGAGGAAGCAAGTTCTCTGTTGTCTTTTCCCAGAAGGGCTCTAATCCCATCATGAGGGCTCCACCCTCATAAGCTAATTATACCCCCCCAGGCTCCATGTCCAACACCATCACACGGGGGCTTAGGGCTTCAACACATGAAGTGGAGGGAGAGGGAACACAATTCAGTCTATAGCACCAGGCATCCTGTCCACTATAGGGATTGAGCAGGAAGGCCATAAAAGCAGATGAGAACTGGAAGGAACAGAGCAAGTAGGCTGAAAGGGGGAGGGGTGGCACTTGGAGATGCCCCAAAGCACTAGAGCCTTTTGTCAGGAGCTCAAGGGAGTTGCACCCCATCCCTATTTTCTAACTAAAGTAGGTGGCAAGGTCACCTGTTCGGAGTTAGAGGGAAAG
>NW_006780610.1:2684480-2697244 GCF_000442215.2 Lipotes vexillifer | reverse complement strand
GGGAAAGAGGTTCAATCAAAGATTGAAGGAAATTGACAAATGTTTGAAAAAACGGTTAGGATGAGAGAAACATGACCAAAGCAATGTAGAGGCTCATGGAGGGTTGGTGAGAACCCAATCAGAATGACACAGATTAACAAAGAGGCAAGAGGGAGGGGCCCTCAGGGAGTGAGAAACCAGGGAAAGCAGATACTGCCCTGACTGATATGACATTAAGATCATTGCGAAATAGACAGGACTCATGGGGAATGCCACCAATACCATAGGCTCCCAGGACTGGAGGAAGTTTTCCCATAAGATGGGAACTGTCTACAGAAAGAGGGTCCTGCTCAAAAGGACCGAGGGAAGCCATAAAAGTGCAAAGAGCGTCTGAGGCCAACAGTGGCAGCACTGGGTCGCAGAACTGCACAGGGACAGTGGCTGTGCCTGGTCAACTCCAGTACCCAGTTCTCCCCAGCAAGTAAAGCAGGACCCAGGCTGCCAAAGACACCACTCACTGAACAGTCCAACCCTCCAACCAACCTCCCTTGTTCTTCCTTCACCCTCAACAAGCTGCTTCCTGATTGTGATTTGGCTTCCCAACCTGTGTGATTTCAGAGAGCAAAGGTGTCTGCCCACACCCAACACACATGTAAGTTAGGGAGCTCTCAGAAAGCAAAGCCTGTATCTAATGTATCTCTGTGTTCCCAGCACCCAGCACAGGGTTCGGCATTGAGTTGGGGTTCAAAAAGGTATTTGAAAAACAGATCTGGGGAGGGCTGATATACCCTTAAATACATTTTGTAAATTAATAAATTCTCATTCAGGGTTTGTACATTGGTTGCTTATGATCTCATTCATGTGGATCAGTACCTACAAAACACTTCAGTTCTGAAATATTGACAAGCTCATGTTTCTAAGCTTGAAAAATTCAGAGCCTGACCTTGGACTGTGGTGAACGCCAGGGTCGTACCCCCACTTTTAAAATTTTATTTTATTGAATTATAGTTGACTTACAATGTTGTGTTAATTTCTGTTGTACAGCAAACTGATGCGGTTATACATATATACTTTTTCATATTCTTTTCCATTATGGTTTATCACAGGATATTGAATATAGTTCCCTGTGCTATCAGTAGGACCTTGTTGTTTATCCATTCTTTATAAAATACTCTGCATCTGCTAATCCCAAACTCCCAATCCCATTCCTCCCCACCACCCTCCCCCTTGACAACTGCAAGTCTGTTCTCTATGTCTGTGAGTCTGTTTCTGTTTTGTAAATAAGTTCATTTGTGTCATATTTTAGATTCCACATATAAGTGATATCATATGGTATTTGTCTTTTTCTTTCTTTTTTTAATAAATTTATTTATTTATTTTTATTTTTATTTTTGGCTGTGTTGGGTCTTTGTTGCTGTGCGCAGGGTTTCTCTAGTTGCAGCGAGCGGGGGCTACTCTTTGTTGAGGTGCACGGGGTTCTCATTTCAATGGCTTCTCTTGTTGCAGAGCACGGGCTCTAGGCACGCAGGCTTCAGTAGTTGTGGCACACGGCCTCAGTAGTTGTGGCTCGCGGGCTCTAGAGCACAGGCTCAGTAGTTGTGGTGCACGGGCTTAGTTGCTCCGTGGCATGTGGGATCTTCCCAGACCAGGGCTCAAACCCGTGTCCCCTGCATTGGCAGGCGGATTCTTAACCACTACGCCACCAGGAAAGTCCTGTCTTTCTCTTTCTGACTTACTACACTTAGTATGATAATCTGTAGGTCATGTTGCTGCAAATGGCATTATTTCATTTTTTTTATGGCTGAGTAGCATTCCATTGTATATAAAGATCATGGCCCTCTGAGGTCAGTGAACCAGCCTTCTTTGTAAAGCACCACACCTAGCAACATCCCTCCTCACTCAACCAACATCATGAGACCTAGAATATCTTTTCCCTGGGAATTCCCTTGCGGTACAGTGGTTAGGATTCTGTGCTTCCTCTTCAGGGGCCTGGGTTTGATCCCTGAACAGGCAACTAAGATCCCACAAGCCTCACAGCCAAAACAAACAAACAAAAAGTATCTTTTCCCATTTAGATTTTGCATTTGAAATTTCTACAACTGTTTGTGTGGCTTTTTCCCCCCCTCCTACAGCTATTAACTGCTCTGGCAAAGAACATAGTAGGGTGGTAGGACTGATTCGGGTTTGGGTGCTACAGGAAGACAAGGGCCAAGTTTCTTTCCAGCTCACCACACCCAGCTCCTCCCCACACCATCCCCCCAGACTTTGGCTGTCATATATGTAATCCATGCCCAGCACTGGTCTCAGTGACTGGACCACAGTAGGAGGACATTTGACTCAGGCTGGGCCAGTTCGTTTCCTTTTCCTAAAAATTGGCCATAGGGGAAGAGAGACTCTACTCTGTCTCTTCTTATAGCTGTAACTAAAAGTTAACCTGGGAGCTGCAGAGAGCTCCTTGTGTGGAGATGAGGGGTAAAGAAATATTTTCTTGGAACTCTGAGCTTGCCACAGTGTATGGAGAAAATTCCAGTCTTTCCCCCTGTGTGTCTCCTCTTCTACTCATACAGAACACGCCTTTTCTGACCCTTCCAGTCATCAAATGTGTGACCACCAAGCAATTTTCTGTGACACCAGCTGGGTGTCCTACAGTTTAACTCAGTTATGACACTATCGCCCTGAAGAGAGTGTCAGATCCCACAGGTGAAGGGCTCAGTCCCACGAGACCTTCCCCACTTCAGATGTCAGCCAGTCCCAAGTAGTGGGTCCCCAGGTTACCCACAACTTCTTTTTTTAAAAAATATATTTATTGGATAATTGTTTTATATTGTTGTGTTAGTTTCTGCTGTACAACAAAGTGAATCAGCTATATGTATACATATATCCCCGTATCCCCTCCCTCTTGCGTCTCCCTCCCACCCTCCCTATCCCACCCCTCTAGGTGGTCACAAAGCTTTGAGCTTATCTCCCTGTGCTATGCAGCAGCTCCCCACTAGGCATTTTTACCCACAACTTCTATCCACTTGGTTACAAATTGGAGGTTCCCACGTTCCCCTACTAGGATTTGATTAATTTGCTAGAGTGGATCACAGAATTCAGGGAAACACTTATATTTACCAGTTTGTTAAAAAATATGATAAAGGATACAGTTGAACAGGCAGGTGAAGACATATAAGATGAGGTCTGGGAGGGTCCCAAGAGCAGGAGCTTCTGCCTCCATGGAGTTAGGGTGCATACTCTCCCAGTACATGGATGTATTCACCAACCTGAAAGCTCTCAGAACACTGTGCTATTGGCATTTTAAAGAGGCTTACTTATGTAGGCATGATCAATTATCAACTCCATTTCCAATCCCTCTACCCTTACTAAAGAAGTGGGGGTGGGGAGGTAGGGCTGAAAATTCCAAGCTTCTAATCATGGCTTGGTCCTTCTGGTGACCAGCCCCCATCCAGGAGCCCACTCAGAGTCACCCCATTAGAAAGAAAGATGCTCTTATCACTTAGGAAATTACAAGGGTTTTAGCAGGTCTGTGCCAGGAACTGGGTGCAGAGACCAATACATATGTTCTATTATCTCACACACATCATAACACCTACCACAATGTATTTAAAGTACCTGAGTGTGTGTCTTTGTCTTTCCCTGCTAAAGGGGCATGCCCTGAGATTATGAGTTCTTCAAGAACAGTAACCTTCACTGTTTCATCTTTGTATCCATGCAATTATGCCCCAAATCTGACACAAAGTATGAAACAATGAATATTTGTTGAACTTTCAAACTGGGCAACATAAATGAGGTTCCCACCTTTTCCAGGTGAAGTCTCCCTCAGCCACTAGCAGGTGTCAGGACATGTCTCTGTGGCTTCTGGCCACCAAGCTACTTGTCTGATCCATACTGAGTGGTAAAAGTACAGGTGAGTCACTAGAGGTATGCAGAGTGACCACCTGGACAGCTCTGAGTCCCTAGTGTGTCAGGCTCTAACAGGAAGCAATTTAAAGTAGGCTGCAACATGGGCTTCCCTGGTGGCGCAGTGGTTGAGAGTCCGCCTGCCGATGCAGGGGACATGGGTTCGTGCCCCGGTCTGGGAAGATCCCACATGCCGCGGAGCGGCTGGGCCCGTGAGCCATGGCCGCTGAGCCTGTGTGTCCGGAGCCTGTGCTCCACAATGGGAGAGGCCACAACAGTGAGAGGCCCACGTACTGCAAAAAACAAAAAAAGATCTCAAATACTGCTATTATCAGCTATAAACTATAATTTTATTATGTTTAATATGCTGAAATAAATTAAAGAGGGAATGAAAAGTACAACCAAGAAAAAGTAAATAATGACAATAAGTCTAGGCAATTAACAAGAGATTCTAAAAATCCTCGATATTTTCCCTTGTTTAATTTCACTAGAGAAGTTTAAGAACCCTTGAACTGCCAGAAAACCAACAGCAGGGTAAATGGAAGGATTAATATATGGGGCATGTTGCCTGGCTGAGATCACAGTATTGAAGTTCACCACGCCACGAGTTCCAGAGATTGCTGAAGGTTTTAATTTAGAACTGCTGACCTTTGTAAGTGTCTCAGAACTTTTTTGTGATAAAATATACATAACATAAAATTTATCATTATAACCATCTTTAAGCGGACATCTCAGTGGACTCTCATTGCTTTTTAAGTCTTCTTTTTGTTTTTGATGTGTTAAAGTTTCACTATTATGCTTTCTATTTATTTACTCTGCTTGTATTCATTTGGATTCCTGATTATGAGTTGATATTATTTATCAGTTCTGGAATATTCTTACAATGACCTTTTTGAAGAGCATCTCTCCTTCAGTCTCTGTTATCTCCTTCTGGATGGAACTCTGATTAGATGGACATTGGATCTTCTCACTGTCCCTCGTTGTCTTTAAACTTCTGTTTTATATTTTCTCTCTCTTGGTTTCTGTGTTGTAGTCTGCATAACTTCTTCACGCACAGCTTCTAATTCACTAAATCTTTCATTTTTAAACTGTGATTTAACCCATACAATGGATTTCTAATGTCAGTTATTACATTTTTTCTTTCTGTACATTTTATTGGATTCCTTTTCAAGTCTGTTTGATTAGTTTTGATAAATTTAATTGAATATTTACATATTAATGATTGTGAGGAGTATGTTAAAATATCTTACTATAATAACACATTTATTAACTTCTTATATCCCTACACTTATTCAAACAACTTAAATAACATAATTAGCAAGCTTGATCTAATGGACTTAAATAGAACACTGTACCTATCATTCCAGGAACACAAAAATATTTATAAAAATTGACTTATATTAAGTAATAAAGCAAGTCTCAAAACATTTCAGAGAAATCATATCATACAAATCACATTTTCTTATCACAATATAACTAAGCTAGAGATTAATAACAAAAAATCGACTTAAATGAAATATCTAGAAAAGGAAAATTCATAGAGACAGAAAATAGAATAGAGGTTACCAGGGGTGGGGCTGAGGGGTGGGGAAGACATTGAGTTATTGCTTAATGGTTATAGAGCTTCTGTTTGGAGTGATGAAAAAGTTTTGGACCTAGATAGTGGTGATGGTTTTACAACATTGTGAATGTAATTAACGCCACTGAATTGTACATTTAAAAATGCTTCAAATGGCAAATTTCATGGTATGTATATTTTACCAGAATAAAACATTTAAGAAAAAGATAAATAGAAACAAAACAAAAAATATATCTGGAGGGCTTCCCTGGTGGCGCAGTGGTTGAGAGTCCGCCTGCCGATGCAGGGGACACGGGTTCATGCCCTGGTCCAGGAAGATCCCACATGCCGCGGAGTGGCTAGGCCCGTGAGCCATGGCCACTGAGCCTGCGCGTCCGGAGCCTGTGCTCCGCAACGGGAGAGGCCACAACAGTGAGGGGCCCGCGTACCGCAAAAAAAAAAAAATTATATATATATATGGAAATTTAAAATACATATTTCCAAATGACCAATGGTCAAAAACAAATCATCATGGAAATTAGAAAATACTTCACAATATTGTAAATTGACTATACTTCAATAAAAAATGAATTAAAGAAAAAAGAATACACTTAAAACCAAACTATTACAGGCCAAAATTTTTGGCATGCAGCAAAAGTAGTACTTACAGAGAAATAATATTTATATAGTGCATTAAAGATCTGTTGCTATATAAATGATTACCCCAAAACTTAGTGATTTAGTTTTAGCAACAGACATTTATTATCTCATACTTTCTGTGGGATAGAAATTCAAGAGCATCTTGGTTGGATGGTCCTGGTTCAGAAACTCTAATGAGGTGGCAGTCATCCGAAGGCTTGACTGGGGCTAGAGGATGCACTTTAAGGTGTCTCACTCATATTGTCGGCAAGTTGGTGCAGGCTGTTAGCAGGAAGCCTTCATTCCTCTCCTTGTGGACCCCTGCACAGGTCTGCTTGAGTTCATACAACATGGTGGCTGACTTACCCCAAAGCAAACAATCCAATGTACTTAAGTGGAAGCCACAATGCCCTTTATCATCTAGCGTCAAAGTCACACGTCATCACTTCTACCATCATAGAAACCAGCCCTGATTCACTGAGGGAGGAAACTACTCAAAGGTGTGAATATTAAGTGGTAATGACCCTTGAGGGCCATCTTAGGGGCCTACTACTACAAATAGTGGAATATTTAAAGTATTTTTTCTTTAAAATCAGAAATAAGACAAGAATGCCCATCATCACAATTTCTACTCAATATTATGCTGGAGGTGATAGACTGTACATTAAAAAAAGAAAAAGGGGAATTCCCTGGTGGTCCAGTGGTTAGGACCCAGTGCTTTCACTGCTGGTCCCAGGTTCAGTCCCTGGTTGGGGAACTAAGATCCCGCAAGCTGCATGGCATGCATGGGCAAAGAAAAAGAAAAAGTAGAAAAAGAAAACTTTTTTTTTTTTGAAGAATTGGAAAGTAAAAAACAAAACAAATTACATGCAGGTAATATGCTTACTTATATAGAAACCCACTCCCCCAAAAAAACTACAAGCAATTTATTTGAATTAATAATTTAGGAAATTTATCAGCTTTATGATCAATATTCAAAAGCCAATTCAATTGTTACATACCAGAAATTAACATAATATAAAGACCTTTAAATGATATCATTATAATATTTTAAGAATATATTATTAACTATATTTTTGAAAACTATAAAGTACCTAGGACAAATCTAATAATATTTTCCAAAATACTGTTTAGATTTTATATATACACACATATTTATCCATACACAGTTATCTATATCTATATCTACAGCTGACTCTTGAACAAGGAGGAAGTTAATCAGCATATAACTTAGTCAGCCTTCCTTATCTGTGTAAGTGGATCCTGGAAGTTCAAACCTGAATTTTTCACGAGTCAACTATACATTCATATACATATATATATTTTTAGCTATTTTTATTTATAAAAAAACTACATGACATGGATAGACCTAGAAATTGTCATACTGAGCAAAGTAAGTCAGACAGAAAAAGACTAAAATCATATGATATTGCTTATATGTGGAATCTAAAAAAAATGATACAGGGACTTCCCTGGTGGTCCCGTGGTTAAAAATCCACCTTCCAATGCAGGGGATGCAGGTTTGATCCCCGGTCGGGGAACTAAGATCCCACATGCCACAGGAGAACTAAGCCTGCATGCTGCAGCTACTGAGGCTGTGCGCTCTGGAGCCCGCATGCCACAACTAAAGAGAAGCCTGTACACCGCAACTAGAGAAGCCCGCGCACTGCAAGGAAAGATCCCGCAGGCCACAACAAAGATCCTGCGTGTCACAGCTAAGACCCGACACAGCCAAATAAATAAATAAAATTTAAAAATAGAAGTTAAAAAAAAGGTACAAATGAACCTATTTACAAAACAGAAATAGAGTCACAGATGTAGAAAACAAACTTATGGTTATCAAGTGGGAAACGGGTGAGCAGGAGGGATAAATTGGGAGATTGGGATTGACATATACACACTATTATATATAAAATAGATAATTAATAAGAACCTACTGTATAGCACAGGGAACTCTACTCAATACCCTGTAATGACCTGTATGGGAAAAGAATCTAAAAATGGGTGGATATATGTATATTTATAACTGATTCACATTGCTGTACAGCAGAAACTAACACGACACCATAAATCAACTATACTCCAATGAAAATTAATTTTAAAAAATAACTATAAAGATAAGTAGGAAAAAATGAAAAAAATCAAGATAGTGGCCATTCTGATGTAGAGGGAAGAGTTGGGATGGGGGGACAAAACACATTAGCAGCTACAAAAAGACTTTTAATATTACTTCTTATGCTTGATAAACATTCTTTTTATTTTTAGTATTTTATCACCATGAACAATTTCATTGTAAACATCTTGTTATGGACTGAATTGTGTCCCATCCCAAAACTCATATGTTGAAGTCCTAACCCCAATGTGACTTTATTTGTAGAGGGGGTCTTTAAAGAGGTAATTCAGGTTAAGCGAGGTCATAGGGGTGGGGCCCTAATCCAATGGACTGGTGTCCTTACAAGAAGAGGAAGTGACAGCAGGGGTGCAGTGCACAAGAAAGGCCATGTGAGGACACAGCTAGAAGGTAGTCGAATACAAGCCAAACAAAGAGAGGCTTCAGGAGAAACCAAACCTGCCAGCACCTTGATCTTGGACTTCCACCCTCCAGAACTGTGAGAAAATTAATTTCTGTTGTTTAAGTCACCCAGTCTGTGGTATTTCGTTATAGCAGTCCAAACAAACGAATATATCCATTATTATACATTTGTCTTTATATTTGAGTGTTTTTATTTGTATAGAATAGATTTTGCAGGAGTTGGATCCATGGTTGCATATTTTTAATTATAGAAGATGCTGCCAGGCGGCTTTCCAAAAAGAACTAAAAATATTTACGTTTATGACAGCAATATATGAGGGTTACTTTTTCCTCAAAACCCCTCCAGTAATAGGTGCTATTGATCTTTTTTTTTTTTTTTTTGCGTTACGCGGGCCTCTCACTGTTGTGGCCTCTCGCGTTGCAGAGCACAGGCTCCGGATGTGCAGGCTCAGCGGCCGTGGCTCACGGGCCCAGCCGCACCGCGGCATGTGGGATCTTCCCGGACCGGGACACGAACCCGTGTCCCCTGCATCGGCAGGCTGACTCTCAACCACTGCACCTCCAGGGAAGACCTGCTATTGATCTTTTTAATATTTGCTGGTCCAATGGATCTAAACTAGTATTTCATTGAACTTTAATTTACATTTTTCTAACATGTCAGTTTGAACATCTTTTCAAATGGCTGTAGGTCATTAAGATTTGCACCTTTGTGAATTATCTCTTCCTGTTTTTTGCTCATTTTAAGTGGATTATTCTTTTCTTTTCTTATCAGTTAGTGAGACCTTTATATTATAAATATTAATTCCCTATGCATAAGCCCAAAATTGAAAATATGCATTTTTCTAACCTATTTCTCATCAGTTAATCTGTTTACAATTTTTTAAGCATACAAAAGAGCTTAAGGGATTCCTTGGTGGCGCAGTGGTTAAGAATCCACCTGCTAATGCAGGGGACACATGTTCAAGTCCTGGTCCGGGAAGATCCCATATGCTGCGGAGCAGATAAGCCCTTGTGCCACAACTAATGAGCCTGTGCTCTAGAGCCTGCGAGCCACACTATTGAGCCCATGTGCCGCAACTACTGAATCCCGCATGCCTATAGCTTGTGCTCCACAACAAGAGAAGCCACCACATTGAGAAGCCAGCACATCACAACGAAGAGTAGCCCCTGCTCACCACAACTAGAGAAAAGCCCATGCACAGCAATGAAGACCCAATGCAGCCAGAAAACATAAATAAATAAAATAAATAAATTTATTTTTTAAAAAAGAGCTTAATTTTTACATGATAAGATATGTCTGGGCTTCCCTGGTGGCACTGTGGTTAAGAATCTGCCTGCCAATGCATAGGACACGGGTTCGAGCCCTGGTCCGGGAAGATCCCCCATGCCACGGAGCAACTAAGCCCGTGCACCACGACTACTGAGCCTGCGCTCTAGAGCCCATGAGCCACAACTACTGAGCCCATGTGCCACAACTACTGAGACCCTGTGCCACACCTACTGAAGCCCACATGCCTAGAGCCCACGCTCCGCAACAAGAGAAGCCACCACAATGAGAAGCCTGTGCACCACAATGAAGAGTAGCCCCCGCTCTCTGCAACTAGACAAAGCCCGCACACAGCAACGAAGACCCAATGCGGCCAAAAATAAATAATAAAATTAAAAAATAAATTAAAAAAATATATATGTCTATCTTTTCCTTACAGCTTCTGCATTTCCAGTGTTGGCTAGGAAGATCTCCCTCTCTCCTAGATTGTTCATAATATCTCCTGTTTTCTTTGCAGGGTTTTAGGATTTCATTTTTCTACTGCCATTTTTTCAGTTTGATAAAATTTTAAACTTTTTTTTAATTGAAATACAGTTAATTTACAATGCTCCATTAGTTTCACCTGTACAGCAAAGTGATTCAGTTTTATATATGTTTTTTCTTTTTCAGATTCTTTTCCATTATAGATTATTACAAGAAGAATTTTAAACTTCTATTTATTCTATGTGCTTGAAGCAGACATAATTATCTCTGAAAGTTCTGAATGACAAAATTGACAATGGGGTGTTCTGCTTGGTAAGATCCCATAGGTCATTTCTCTTTAGCCAGTGTCCCAAGTATATTCCACAGATCCTAGTCTCATTACATGATCCCGAAAGAAGGGTTTCTTGGTTAATTAAGTGTAGAAAATGTTTCATATTATTAACTGTCCCTTGAAGAGTCACAGTGCATGTCAGCATCATGGGGCTCTAAGAAGTCCTGTAACAAACAGACGTCTGTTCAACTTTGCTTCACCTAGCACTTCCCAAGCTTGTCAGACCTCTTTCCTGTAACATTTCCCATAATTCCTGCTAACATGTTCATCCCCCAAACTAGCAATGCCCTCTAGGAATAGCTTTGTGGACTAAATAGGATATTTCTTGCCAAATTTACTTACAAAATAAATGTACTGCTGTTTAATACATCTTATGGGATAAAGCTGGAGAAGGAGATTTTGTTATATTGTTACAGGTCACATTATGGCTAACTTTTCCCTGATTACCATTATTCTTTTTTTTTTTTAAACAACACAAATTTATTATCTCAGTTTCCATGTGTAAGGAGTCTAGGTCCCAGTTAGCTGAGTCCTCTGCTCAGTACCTCACAGTGTCGAAGTAGGATACAATCAAGGTGTGAAGGGAGATACAATCTTATCTGAAGCTCACTGAATGATAGCAGAGTTCATTCAGTTCCTTATGGTTGCCAGACTGAGGTCCTTGTTTTCTTGCTGTCTGTCAACTGAGAGCCGTTGTCATTATTCTTGAAAATGGAGATTATATTAATTATCTATTGCTATATAGCAAACTAACCCCCAAATTTAGTGGCTTACAACAACAATAAATTACTATATCTTGGAGTGTTTGTGAGTCAGAAATTCAGGAGCAACTTCGCTGGGATGTTCAGGATCTTTCATGAGGTTGCAATAAAGATGTCAACTAGAGACTTCCCTGGTGGTCCAATGGGTAAGACTCCACACTCCCAATGCAGGGGGTCCAGGCCCAATCCCTGGTAGGGGAACTATATCCCGCACACATGCCGCAACTGAGAAGTCTTCATGCCGCAACTAAGACACAGTGCAGCCAAAATATAAATAAATAAATGATGTTAACTAGAGTAATAGTCATTTGGAAGCTTGACTTGGGTTATAGGATCTGCTTCCAAGTAGCAAGGTGGTGTCAGCTGTTGGTAGGAGGCCTCAGTTCCACTCCATGTGAGTATCTCCCAGGGCTACATAGTGTCCTCATAAAATAGTGACTGACTTCCTCAAAAGCAAGTTACCAAAGGGACCGAAGCAGAAGAGGCAATGTCTTTTATGACCTATTCTCAGTAGGTTCATACTATCACTTTGATAGAATTCTACTGATCTCACAAGTCAGTCTTTATCAAATGTGGGAGGGGACACACAAGGGCATGAATATCACAAGGCCAGGAATGTTGCTAAGAGAGTAAATCTTAAATGTTCTCACCACACACACACACACACACACACACAAAAGTAATTGTGTTATATATTAGTGACATATATGTGTAATTATACATCACTAACATTGTGATAATCGTTTTGCAATATATAGGCATACCCTATCATCAAGTTCTACCCCTTAAACTTATACAATGTTATACAATCAGATCTCAATAAAGCTGGGGAAAAAAATTTTTTTTTTTTTAACATCTTTATTGGGGTATAATTGCTTTACAATGGTGTGTTAGTTTCTGCTTTATAACAGAGTGAGTCAGTTATACATATATATATGTTCCCATATCTCTTCCCTCTTTGTCTCCCTCCCTCCCACCCTCCCTATCCCACCCCTCCAGACAGCCACAAAGAACCGAGCCGGTTTCCCTGTGCCATGCGGCTGCTTTGGGGAAAAATTTTAATAAATAAATAAATAAAAATCACAAGGCGGGCTTCCCTGGTGGCACAGTGGTTGCGAGTCCGCCTGCCGATGCAGGGGATGCGGGTTCGTGCCCCGGTCCGGGAGGGTCCCACATGCTGCGGAGCAGCTGGGCCCGTGAGCCATGGCCGCTGAGCCTGCGCGTCTGGAGCCTGTGCTCCGCAACGGGAGACGCCACAGCAGTGAGAGGCCCGTGTACCGGGGAAAAAAAAAAAAAAAAAAAAAAAAAAAAAA
>NW_006780610.1:2644864-2682028 GCF_000442215.2 Lipotes vexillifer | reverse complement strand
AAAAAAAAAAAAAAAAAAAAAAAAAAAAAAAGAGGAAGAAGAAGCTACCCAGGAATTTAAAGCTTATCAGCACCTCAGAGTCCTTAAGCAAATTAATCCTAATAATCCTTCCTTGTAGGAGATTTTGTGCATGTGTTAAAAAACAAAAACAAAAACAAAAAAACCAACCAAGTGTAGATCAAGGTCAATTGCAATGATTACTATAAATTTTTTCTGGACGAGACCTGATAATATTTCCCCATTTAGATCATTTGCTTAACTATTTCAAGGCAAGTAAAGAACTAAGGACAATTTGGTTGCAGAACATTTAGATTACTCTGACTGATTTACTCTGATTCTCACCCACCTATTTACCTTAATTCCACAGATTTTATCTCATCTGAATAAACTTGAAATTTTCCAGACCATAAGCCTAATTATTTGATGTTTCTTTCATTTAAAGATCATTTAGGTTCCTCCTTAATAACAATCGCAAGCACTTACAGAGTACAGATTTTGTGCCAGACACTATCCTAAGAGTTTTTACATATATGTTTATTCATAAACCCTAAAACATAGATTAAGTGATTCTAGCTGGTGGGTGGCAGAATCCAGATAATCTGGCACCAGATCCTGCTTCTCCTTAGCAAAATATTGATCAAGGGTTTTCAGATCATGTTTTACGTAAGAAGCGTTGGTTGCTGTGGTGGATTAAAGACAGCTACAAATTCTTTGTCACTGTTTCCATTGAGAGGTAAATCTATTTCCTCTCTCCTTGAATTTGGGCTGGCCCTGTAATTTGCTTTGACTAAAATAATGTGGGGGGATTGATGCTGTTTAACTTTTGATGCAGGGGTTACGAGATCTCCAACATCTACTTCCGGTACTTGGAACCCAGCTGGCATGCTCTCAAGATTGTGGAGAGGCTGTGTGAAGGATGACGGAGGAACTCTGGTCAACAGCTCCAATTGCTGAGCTCCCAGTCAACTGCCAGTGAGATGAGGGAGCCATCTTCTGATGTTCCAGCCCATTTGAACCTGGCGTTAATGAAGCCCCAGCTAATATCATAAAGGAGAGAAGAGCTGTCCAGCTGAGCACAGTCAACTCACAGAATTGTGAGAAATAAATAGCTATGGTGGTTGTTTTAATTCACTAAATTTTAGGAGCATTTGTTATGGAGCAATGGACAAACAAAATAGTTGATGATAATAGAATGCCCCCCCCTCCATGAAGTTAAATGGCAACCAGCTAATTTAAGGCTTAAGGAAATTCAGACTTCCCCACTGTAGCAGTGGTTAAGAATCCGCCTGCCAATGCAGGCGACGCAGGTTCGAGCCCTGGCCCAGGGAGATCCCACATGCCGCGTAGTAACTAAGCCTGTGAGACACAACTACTGAGCCTGCGAGCCACAACTACTGAAGCCCGTGCGCCTAGAGCCTATGCTCTGCAACAAGAGAAGCCACCACAATGAGAAGCCCGAACACCACAAGGAAGAGTAGCCCCCACTCACCGCAAGTAGAGAAAGCCCATGCACAGCAACGAAGACCCAAAGCAGCAAAAAAAAAAAAAAAAAAGTCTTAAGGAAATTATATTGCCAGGAAACGAAAACAAAATAAAAACTGAGATCTATTGTGCAGCCCCTAAGGCACTCTCCAGTCCCAAATATTTTACCAGTACAAAGAGTGACACTGAATCGGAACAGCTCCCTGGAGAGGAGTCCTCTCCCATCCCGCTCTCAAGGAGTATTTCTGAAGGATCCTGGACAAGGAAAATCTCTTCATGGTCATAATCCAGGATGACCAGATTCTCTAACCAAGGAATTTACTTACTGGAAGGAAGTGACCTCTACATAGAGCTGCACAGGTTGTTCAGTGCACATCTGCTATCATGTGAATGGTACCTTCCAGAAGTGTAAATGTGGTGACCTGGTCAGGAAAATGAGTTAATGAATGAACATCTATGAAATGTGTAGGCCTTACCATATTCTATCAGGGCTTGGAATAAATCTGTATGTTGTATCTTATCCCACCCCTACTTTTTCTTTTTCTTTTATTTTTGGCTGTGTTGCGTCTTCGTTGCTGTGCACGGGCTTTTTCTAGTTGCGGTGAGGGGGAGCTACTCATTGTGGCGGCTTCTCTTGCTGCAGAGCACAGGCTGTAGGCACATGGGCATCAGTAGTTGTGGCACGTGGGCTCAGTCATTGTGGCTCACGGGCTCTAGAGCGCAGGCTCAGTAGTTGTGGTGCACGGGCTTAGTTGCTCTGCGGCATGTGAGATTTTCCCGGACCAGGGCTCAAACCTGTGTCCCCTGCATTGGCAGGTGGCTTCTTAACCACTGTGACATGCATTTTTCCCCTTTTTTATTTTTTTATTTTTTATTTTTATTTTATTTTTTATTTTTTTTTTTTTCTTGCGTTATGCGGGCCTCTCACTGTCGTGGCCTCTCCCATTTGCGGAGCACAGGCTCCGGACGCGCAGGCTCAGCGGCCAATGGCTCACGGGCTTAGTTGCTCTGCGGCATGTGAGATTTTCCCGGACCAGGGCTCAAACCTGTGTCCCCTGCATTGGCAGGGGGCTTCTTAACCACTGTGACATGCATTTTTCCCCTTTTTTATTTTTTTATTTTTTATTTTTATTTTATTTTTTATTTTTTTTTTTTTCTTGCGTTATGCGGGCCTCTCACTGTCGTGGCCTCTCCCATTTGCGGAGCACAGGCTCCGGACGCGCAGGCTCAGTGGCCATGGCTCACGGGCCCAGCCGCTCCGCGGCATGTGGGATCTTCCCGAAACGGGGCACGGACCCGCGTCTCCTGCATCGGCAGGCGGACTCTCAAGCACTGCGCCACCAGGGAAGCCCTCCCCTTTTTTAAATGAGAGTTTTAATTGATGACTGCACTAATTTGCCAGGGCTGCCATAACAAAGTACTACTGACTGGATGGCTTGAACAGCAAAGTTTATTTTCTCACAGTTGTGGAGGTTACAGTCCAAGATCAAGGTGTTGTCAGAGTTATTTTTTTCTGAGGTTCTCCCCTTGGCTTATAGATGGCCATCTTCTCCCTGTATTTTCCCTCTGTATACGTCTGTGTCCAAATTTCCTCTTCTTATAAGCCCACCAGTCTTACTGAATTAGGGCCCACCCCAATAACGTCTTTTAACTTAATTACCTCTTTAGACACTATCCAAATACAGCCACATTCTGAAGTACAGAAGATTAGGTCTTCAACATATGAATTTTTGAAGACTATAATTCAGCCCACAACAAGGTCATGCTGTTTTTCCTGTACTGTTTTATACATGGTGTATTGCTTATAGTTAAATGTATCATTTTGGCCATAAGTTGTAAGATATGAATCTGATTGAGATTAGACATCACCTAGAGATTCTGTACTCAGAGATGGATTCAATAACTAGGTGTAATTTTGGATGTGAATGTGCTTGAAGTTGTATATGGTTTAATTGCATTGTATTACATAGGGAAATTTTGGAAAAGTATGTGTGGGAAGAAAGAGCACGTGTGTGTGCCTATACATATGTGTGTATGTGATCGTCAGGTGGACCATAATAAATACCTGTGGTATTGCACATCTAACACTTTTCCTTTGTTTTGGACACTAACTCCTCCCTTCTCACAATTCATATGACTCCCATGGGAGATACCGTATTTTTACATAATCACATCCCTCCTGGCCACAGCTGATTGGTCTGAGGAGGGCATTTCATTCTAGTCAGGCCAATTAAACTCCTTCTCCAGGATTTTTCAGGCTTGAATTGATAACGTTCATCCTTCTCCAGGGGTGGAAGTTGTACATTGAAAAAATTAGGACCTGCTAGTCACATTCCTGCCATGTAGAGAAAGCCAGTTACCAATGAGAGAAAATGAAGTCAATGTGCTAAAAACAAAGCAAAACAAAACAACAAAACAGAGACAAAATAGGGAGGCAGTCCTGCAGCCCACCTGTATTCCTAACTCTCCTCAAGGCAACAGATTTGATGAGCCCAAAATATTTTTCCCATTTTGCCTAATATAGTTTGTATTGAGTTTTTTTGGGTTTTTTACAACCAAAAGAATCCTTATCAATACAGTATGTGATAGTCAACTTTATGTGTCAACTTGACTGGCTAAGGGGTGCCCAGATTAAACATTATTTCTGCATGTGTCTGTAAGAATGGATGGGATTTTCTGTATGAGATTAGCATTTGAATCCGTGGACTCAGTAAGGTGGTTTGCCCTCCCAAGTGTGAATGGGCATCATCCAATCCATTGAGGGCCTGAGTAGAGCAACAAAAAGTAGAAGGAGGGATTCATCCTTTTTTGCTTCCTACTTGCTTGAGTTGGGACATCTCATCTTGTCTTCTCCGGTCCTCAGACTGAGATTTAAACAATCAGCTCCCCTGGTTCTCAGGCCTTTGGACTTGGACTGAATTACATCACCATCACTGGCTTTCCTGGGTCTCCAGCTTATAGACAGCAGATTGTGGGACTTCTCAGCCTCCCTAACTGTATGAGCCAATTTGTTGTACCTATTCTTCTCCAAAGAAGCCTGACTAATATAAGCAAAATACATGACAGCACAGGTGAATACATACTACCACTTATTACCATACTTGTGTTAATGCAAAGTGTGTTCCTTAAACTGCAAATCTTGCTGGCAAAAGCCATACCTAAGTGGGAGGATTTGTCTTCTTTATTTGTATCCATCTAGATTCTTAATTTCAAACAACAGAAACGAATTCTGGGTATTTTAAGCAGAAAAGAAATTTATTAAAAGGATATTAAATAGCTCATAGAATCAGTGGGAGAGCTGAAGAGAAGACTCATATTCTAGGCCACACAATGAGAAACAGCTAATATCAAGGTGCAGAACTGGTCTGGTGATAAGGACACCACTGCCATGGCTGCAGAACTCTGGACATGAAGACTGTGCCGATGATACAACCAGTGTTCAGTACTGGACTGACCACTACCTCTGCAGCCACTGCTTTTCCAGGAACTGATCTTCTTGAAACCAATTTTTCTAGCCAGCTTTGAGGCAGGTGTGTTGGACTGGCAGAGCCTTGTCCACATGCTGATGCTCTAGCTGCAAGGGATGTGGAAAGGAAGTTCCTAGCACTTCAGCTTTTGCAGAGGATGACAGGCCCTATAGATTAGCTTCATAACCAAGAGACTTCCCCAAATGCAGGACAGGGGGTTCCAATGCTGAGGGCCCTAAAGAAATGTCAAGTGTCCACTACACCCTTAACCTTCAAGACCGCCCCTGTTCAGGACATCAACTTGAGACTGGCCCCACATACCTCGCAGAGACTGCTACAAACAAGACTCACAAACTATAATGATCTATGCTTAGAGCTGATTATTGAATGAGGGTTGATTTAAGTCAGGCACAGCTTTCACCAAGAAAACTGTTATCTCTGCCACATCAGAAAACTGGGGAATTAGGAAGTTGTTGTTCCAACTATTGGTTCTGAGAACCCAGCACCTTAGCCAAGACCTGGGGAAGAAGAAGCCACTGCCAGAGTGATGACACCTTAAACCCTCACATGCTGCCTCATTTCTCCCCCACTTAACTCAGTTCCAGATTCAACAAGCCCCTTAGGTATGCATCAAGGAATTTAAAACACATCCAGGGCTTCCCTGGTGGCGTAGTGGTTGAGAGTCCGCCTGCCAGTGCAGGGGACGCGGGTTCGTGCCCCGGTCCGGGAGGACCCCACATGCCGTGGAGCAGCTGGGCCCGTGAGCCATGGCCGCTGGGCCTGCGCGTCCGGAGCCTGTGCTCCGCAACGGGAGAGGCCACAACAGTGAGAGGCCCGCGTACCGCAAAAAAAAAAAAAAAAAAAAAATGTCTACAAATAACAAATGCTGGAGAGGGTGTGGAGAAAAGAGAACCCTCCTACAGTGTTGGTGGGAATGTAAATTGGTGCAGCCACTATGGAAAACAGTATGGAGATTCCTTTAAAAAACTAAAAATAGAGTTACCATATGATCCAGCAATCCCACTCCTGGACATATACCCAGACAAAACTATGATTCGAAAAGATACATGCACCCCTATGTTCACAGAAGCACTATTTACAATAGCCAAGTCATGGAAGTAACTTAAATGTCCATCAACAGATGATTGGATAAAGAAGATGTGGTATATATATACAATGGGATATTACTCAGCCATTAAAAAAGAATGAAATAATCTCATTTGCAGCTACATAAATGGACCTAGATATTATCATACTAAGGGAAGTAAGTCAGACAGAGAAAGACAAATATCATCTGATATCCCTTATATGTGGAATCTAAAACAAATGATACAAATGAACTTATTACAACACAGAAACAGAATCACAGACAGAAAACAAACTTATGGTTAGTGGGGGTAGGGGAAGATAAATGAGGAGTTTGGGATTAACATATACACACTACTGTATATAAAATAGGTAAACAATAAGGGCCCACTGTATAGCATAGGGAACTCTACTCAGTATCTTGTAATAACATATAATGGAAAAGAATCTGAAAAAGAACACACACACACACACACACACACACACACACACACACAATAGCTGAATTACTTTGCTGTACACCTGAAACTAACACAACATTGTAAATTAACTATACTTCAATTAAAAAATAAAAATTATTATTATTTTTTTAAATATTTATTTATTTATTTTGTTGCATCGGGTCTTTATTTGGTTGCAGGTGGGCTCCATAGTTGTGGCATGTGAACTCTTAGTTGCAGCATGCATATGGGATCTAGTTCCCAGACCAGGGATCGAACCTGGGCCCCCTGCATTGGGAGTACAGAGTCTTAACCACTGCATCACCAGGGAAGTCCCTAAAAATTATTTTTAATAGGCAATACATTCACATAGTAAAACAGTTCAAACATTGTCAACAGTACGCAATGAAAAGTACCCTCCTCTATCCTCCAATCCTGAAGTTTTCCACCTAAGAATCATTGACTTCTACCAGTTTCCTGGTTATCGTTCCAAAGATTATCTAAGGGTATGTGAATGTATACCTCTCCCTTTTTGTTTTATGTGTGTGGAGTATAAAATACACACTTTTTTTCTAATCTACTTTTTTTCAATTTTTTAAATTTTTAAATAAATTTATTTATGGTTGCGTTGTCTTTGTTGCTGTGCTCGGGTTTTCTCTGGTTGCGTTGAGCAGGGGCTACTCTTTGTTGCAGTGCGTGGGCTTTTCATTGCGGTGGCTTCTCTTGTTGCAGAGCACGGGCTCTAGGCGCGCAGGCTTCAGTAGTTGTGGCATGTGGGCTCAGTAGTTGTGGCGCACGGGCTCAGCAATTGTGGCACACGAGCTTAGTTGCTCCGCGGCACGTGGGATCTTCCTGGACTAGGGCTCAAACCTGTATCCCCTGCACTGGCAGGCGGATTCTTAACCAGTGCACCACTAGGGAAGTCCTAATCTACTTTTAACAGCCAGTGAGAGTGAAGAGTCCTGGAGAAGATAAGGACAGTCTGGCAATAAAGAGAGCTCCATTTCTTTTTTGCACAGTTTTTGTTTTTTTAAAAAACACTTTATTTCTTATAAAATATTGCAAAATATTTAAACAATACAAAAAATGAAAACAAAAAAATGAGTGTGTCCCTTAAGCACATCTTCGAAAAACAACTACTCTAATCAGTTTGTGTATCTATCTATCTATCTATCATCTATCCCTGCATGTGTATGGTTTTTATAGGTTCAAACTTCTTCCTCTACATTGTTCTAAGTTCTTTGCTGGCCAGACTTTTGGTTCTGAATTTACCTTACAGCCCTGTAAGCTATTAAGACAATGGCTACAGCTTTAATTAATTCCTTAAATCATGCGTCTCTACTGAGACTCCTCAAAGCAAACAAACATGCCTGATCTAACTGTGCGCTTGCTACTCCTTGGTGGCAGACTCTTGATATTCAAGCTCCAATATTCCCTTTCGAATTCTGCCAAACTTCTCTAGGCAATTTCTGCAATTAATTCTGCATGTATTCCCTAATGCAGTGGAATCCTGTTTTTTGTCCTCCCAGACTCCTCCCTCACTTCTGATCATAGACCTGTGACTCCCTGGGACACAGGAATGTGAGCATAACCCAAAACAGGTGAATCAACATTTTCCCTGAGATTTTTCAAAGCAGAGTTGGGAGAAAGATGCTCCTTTCCTTTCTGGTTAAAATACTGTGATTATGTGACTCTGGAACTGTTGGCAGCCACAGATCCACCTTCAAGGTGAAATCAGAGTTATCTTCCATAGCAATTCTACTATGTATTAATAAGTTTTTTGTTTGTTTGTTTTGGCCATGCCGTGTTGGCATGTGGGATCTTAGTTCCCTGGACCAGGAATCGAACCCGTGACCCCTGCAGTGGAAGCAAGGAGTCTTAACCACTGGACAGCCAGGGAAATCCCATGTATTAATAAGTTTTTATAACAGCTTGTTTGAGGTATAATTCACTTCACAGGGATAAGACCAGCAAATTCTTTAGTATATAACAGGTAATATTTACCCTTTGCCATATACACAGGTTTAGGGATTAGGGAGTGGATATCTTTGGGGGCCATGGTTTAGCCTACCACATAGCATAATAATGCAATGTACCTCATAGAGCTATTGTGAGCATTAACAGAGTAAACATATGTAAAACTTGCATGAAAATATCTCTCAATAAATATTGGCTACTGTTTTTATTATTCATTTCTGAAATGTACCTTCTTTTGGCCTGAACACCCTTCCTATTTTGAGGGAATGTCCAATTTATGGTCTCAGTGGGAGGCAGAGTCTCAAACTATATGACAGAAGGTTGAAAGGAGACAGGTATTTTCCTTCCCTCTCCCCTATCAACTGGTCATGGGCCAATAACCAGTAAGATGCTCAAGGCTGGGACACTGGACACTTGTAAAGATTCAATTTGTGATTCTGAAAGGCTGCAGCAATGATATCAAGATTCTGGCAGTAACAAATATCCAGTGGTGGTGTCATGCTCATACTTTTCTTAGTTTGGTCAAGCACTATCTGATATGGTGCCCTTATTGGTCAGAACTCTCATTCTAGACCACTCAGATTCTACTCAATATATTCAAAATAGTTATATAATGGGTTTTTTTAGTTCAAAATGTTAATATCTGCAATATGCTAGAAATCCTATTCCTTACGATATTTCACCTGAGTGAAAAAATTTAAATGTCAGCTTAAATATATGCATAGGAGTACACAATTTTTCAAAATTTTCTTAGAAGATATGAAAGCAAAACAGTTTGCTTACTGTGCAACTTCTTTCTTTGTTGGAGTCCCACTGCAAATAATGGGAAGAAAGGTTGTGGGTTACTGAGGGAAACTTCCGAACTTTATTAAGAGCTGTGCTAAGCATTTGAGATACATTACTCAGTTACTTTTGACAATTGACCTATAATGTAGGTTCATTTGACAGGTGGGCAAATTAATACTCAGAGAAGTTGTGACTGGCCTAGGCTAACACAAGTGGTCAATAACAGAGCTGGGATTTGAAACCATATCTACCAGGTGCCCAGGTCTGTGTTTTAACCACGTCACTCTGCTACATGGCAGAGAAGAGAGTCTTCCACTGTCTCCCATCTCTGGGAATGATAATAGCTGCACCAGCAGTGGCCAGCAGCAGGGGCAGTCAGAGCCACATCAACAGAGAGGAGACACAGGATCAGCTCAGGAAGGGATGGTAAGAAGCCTCAAAGCACTGTGGTACCTGTTGCCAAGTTTCTGTAACCCAACAAAGGAAGTCGAAGGGACCTCTGGTAACCTAAGAAAAGTCACCATTCCTATACCACATTGAGAGCTAGGAAGGGGAGCCTCTCCTGTCCTGTCCTGTCTTGGGCAGGGAAGGAGTGGGGAGATGACACAGTTGCTACCAGGTAATTATTCTGCCTTTGTTCCATGATCCTTTAAACGTTCATGGTATTTAGCGACCTCTCTCTTTTTCTCCCTTTTATTTGTCATCCTCTACCAACTTTCTAGTTACTCCCACTCAGAAGGAACATAGTACAGTGGCTGATTCATGAACTCTGACCCAGACTTTTTGAATCCTGGCCCTAACTCCTTTTTAGGTGTGCCATCTTGGATGTCTTAGGTAATTTCTCCATACCTTAGTTTCCTTTTAAAAATCCTACCATGTAAATTTGCATACTTCTGATCCATGCTTTTTAATAGCTGCATTAAATGTACCATACTTTACTCAATCACTGCTTGAATGATGAATATTCTCTTTAATCTCAGTTCGGCCGTTGCAAACAATGTGGCAATAAACATGTAAGTAGATATATTCCAGTGCTTTTCTTTCTTAGGATGTCTACCCAGAAATGGGATTTGTAAAAGAAAATGTATTTTTTATTTTTAACAGATGTTGCTGAAATGCTTTCTGGAAGACTACCAGTTTACAGCAATATATAATAATTCCTCTTTTTCAGCAATCCCACCAGCAATAAATATTATCTGAATTTTTTAACTTTCACAGTTTGGTAAATATAAAGTGATATCTCATTGTTACTTTATTTTGCATTTCTCTGGCTATTAGTGAGACTTAGCACTTCTTATACGTTTCTTGTCCATTCAGACTTGTTCTTCCGTGAATTACTTGGTCACGTCCTCTGTCCGTTTTTTCTACAGAGTTATCAGTCCCCTTCTTGTCTGTTTGTAGGTATTCCTTTCATGTTATAAATATTAACTTTCCATTCTCTCTATTGAATTTTCCTCCCAGATTTGTTGTCTCTTTTATAAATTCATTTAAAAGGCTTCATTTGGTCAAGTAGTTCTTTTATTTTATAATCTCTGAGTGTGCTACCCTCCTACCTCATACCTAGATTGTACGTATGGTCTCCTACATTTTCTTTCTTTTTTAAAACATATACAAAATAAAAATAGTTGCTTTTATTTTTAAATGTTTTCCTCTTTAAATTATGTAAACATATTCAAATTTCACCAAAATGTTTTAAGCACCTGCAGTTTACACAGCTACTTTACCGGGGAAGGTGTCTTTTTTTTCCCCTAGATTTACTGAGATATGATTGACAAATAAAAATTGTATATATTGGGGCTTCCCTGGTGGCGCAGTGGTTAAGAATCTGCCTGCCAATGCAGGGGACGTGGGTTCATGTCCTGGTCCAGGAAGATCCCACATGCCGCGGAGCGTCTGGGCCCGTGAGCTATGGCTGCTGGGCCTGCGCGTCCGGAGCCTGCAACGGGAGAGGCCACAACAGTGAGAGGCCCGCGTACTGCAAAAAATATATATATATATATTGTATATATTTAGGTTGTACAACATGATTTTTTAAAGGTGTACAATAGGATGATTTTTTATTTATTTATTTTTTTTGGTTGGGCTGCGCGGCTTGTGGGAATCTTAGTTCCCCAACCAGGGATCAAACCTAGGCCCTCAGCAGTGAGAGTGCAGGAGTCCTAACCACTGAACTGCCAGGGAATTCCCAGGGATGAATCAATATCGGTATGCATTGTGAAATGATTATCACAATCAAGTTAATTAACACACCCATCATTTCACATAGTTACCTTTTGTATGTGCTATAGTGAGAACACAAAGTCTGCTCTCAGCAAATTTTAAGTATACAGTGCAATATTATTAATCATAGTCACTATTTTGTATGTCAGATCCCCTCCTAGATTTTCTTCTAAGATTTTTATTATTTTATTTTATGTTTATATTTCAACCATGTTTTGAAATTGTATGAGATGGGATCAAATTATTTTCTTCCATATATAGAACCAGATTTACAGCATCATTTACTAGAGGAACAATGTTTTTCCCTCTATGACAAATGACAGTGTTGTCGTATGCTGAACTCTCTTATATTCTAATATCTAGTTCTAGATATTCTATTACTTTCCAATGGTATATTTTTATGCCAATGTTGTATTAATTTGTTAACAGCAGTTTTCTGAGTTTTCTGGTATTTAGTTAAGCAAGTAGTCTCCCTTCATTGTACTTAATTTTCATACTTTTCTTGATTATTCTAGGTTATATAGTCTTCCATATGGGTTTAAGATCATTTTAACAATTCAGTTCAATAGAGTTTTAAAAAAGCTGTCTGTCAGGACTTCCCTGGTGGTGCAGTGGTTAAGAATCTGCCTACCAATGCCGGGGACATGGATTCAAGCCCTGGTGCGGGAAACTCCCACATGCCGCAGAGAAGCAAAGCCCGTGCACCACAACTACTGAGACTACATTCTAGAGCCCATGCTCTGCAATGAAGAGTAGCCCCTGCTCACCGCAACTAGAGAAAGCCTGCGAGCAGCAATGAAGACCCAACACAGCCAAAAATAAATAAATAAATTTATTTTTTTTAAAGTAAAATTTAAAAAAACAACAACTGTCTGTCAGTATTCTAACTGGAATTGCATTAAATATAAATATTTTAAAAAAAATTTTGTTTTTATAACATTGTTTTCTTATCCAAGAACACATAACTTTCCATTTGTTTAGCTCTAATTTTATGTTGTTCAATAAGCTATAATCATATTCTTTATATATGACCTGTGATTTTGTTAAACTTATTCCTAGGGCATTTTTTTTTCTTTTTTTCCTTTTCTTGTTGTGGCAAAATACATATAACAAAAAATTTACCATCTTAACCATTTTTAAGTGTACAGTTCAGTGGTATTAAGTACAATCACATTGTTGTGCAACCATCACCACCATCCATCCCCATAAATCTTTTCATCTTGGAAAATTGAAACTACATCCATTAAACAATAACTCCCCATTTCCTCCCTTCCCCCAGCCCCTGGCAACCACTATTCTACTTTTCATCTCTATGATTTAACTACTCTAAGTACCTCACATAAGTGGAATCATACAGTATTTGTCTTTTTGTGACTGACTTATTTCACTCAAGGTTTATCCATGTTATTGTAGCATATTGCAGAATTTCCTTCCCCTTTAAGGCTGAAAAATATTCCATTGTTTGTATAAACCACATTTTGCTTATCCATTTATAAGTCAGTGGATACTTGGTTTGCTTCCATGTTTTAGCTATTGTAAATAATGCTGCTATGGATACGGGTGCATGAATATCTCTTCAAGATCCTGCTTTCGATTATTTTGAGTATATACTCAGAAGTGGAATTGATAGATCATATAGCAATTCTGTTTTCAACTTTTTGAGCAACTGCCATACTGTTTTCTGTAGTTGCTATACCATTTTACATTCCCATCAATAATGCACAAGGGTTCCAATTTCCCTATATCCTCACCAACATTTACTATTTTCTATTTTTTTATAGTAGCCATCTTACTGAGTGTGAGGTATTATATCATTATAGTTTTAATTTGCATTTCCCTAATGACTAGTGATGTTGAACATCTTTTCATGTGCTTACTGATCATTCATATATATTCTTTGGGAAAGGTCTATTCAAGTCCTTTGCCCATTTTTGAATCAGTTTTTTTGTTGTTGTTGAGTTTTAAAACTTTTCTATGGGGCTTCCCTGGTGGCGCAGTGGTTGAGAGTCCGCCTGCCGATGCAGGGGACACGGGTTAGTGCCCCGGTCCGGGAAGATCCCGCATGCTGCAGAGCCGCTGAGCCTGTGGGTCTGGAGCCTGTGCTCCACAATGGGAGGCCACAACAGTGAGAGGCCTGTGTACCGCAAAAAAAAAAAAAAAAACTTTTCTATGTACACTGGCTATTGATTCCTCATCAGATATATGATTTGCAAATGTTTTCTCCCATTTGTGGGTTGCCTTTTTACTCTGTGGATAGTGTCTTTTGATGCAAAAATTTTAAAATTTTTCATGAAGTCCAATTTGTCTATTTTTTCTTTTGTTGCTAGTGCCTTTGATGTCATACCCAAGAAATCCTTACCAAATCCAAGGTCATGAAGATTTTGTCCTATGTTTTCTTCTAAGAGTTTATTGTCTTAGGTCTTACATTTAGGTCCTTGCTCCATTTGGAATTAATTTTTGTATACAGTGTTAAGTAAGGGTCCAACTTTATTCTTTTGCATGTGGATATCCAGTTTTCCTAGCACCATTTGTTGAAAAGACTGTTCTTTCCCCATTGGCACCTTTGTCAAAAATCATTTGGTCATACATGTGAGGGGTTATTTCTGGGCTCTCTGTTCTATTCCATTGGTCTATATGTCTGTCTTTATGCCAATAACACACTGTTCTGATTATTGTAGCTTGGTAGCTAAGTTTTAAAACAGAAAGTGTGAGCCTCCAGTCTGTTCTTCTTTTTCAAGATTTTTTGGCTATTCCAGTCCCCTGAGATTCACTATGAGTTTTAGGATGCGTTTTCTATTTTGGCAAAAAAATGTCATTGAGATTTTGATAGAGATTGCATTGAATCTGCAGATCGCTTTGGGTAGTATTGACATTTTAACAGTGTTAAGTCTTCCAATCCATGAACATGTGACATGTTTTCATTAATTTATGTCTTCTTTCATTTCTTTCAGCAATGTTTTGTAGTTTTCATTGTACAAGTCTTTCACTTCCTTGGTTAAGTTAATTCTTAAGTATTTTATTTTTGTATGTTATTGTAAATGGAATTGTTCTTGTAATTTCCTTTTGAGATTATGAAATCATTTTCTATACACTGTGTACAGAAAATGATTTTTGTGTGTTGAGTTTCAATCCTGCTACTTTGATAAATTCATTTATTGTTCTAACGAAGTCTTTAGGGTTTTCTACATACAAGATCATATCACTGGCAAACAAATAATTTTGCTTCCTCCTTTCTAATTTGGATGCCTTTATTTCTTTTTCTTGCCTAATTACTTTGGTTAGAACTACAGTACTATGTTGAATAGAAGTGGCAAAAGCAGGCATTCTTCCCTTGTTCCTGATATTAGAGGAAGAGCTTTTAGTCTTTCACCACTGAGTATGATATTTGCTTTAGGTGTTTCATACATGGCTTTTATTGTGTTGAGGCAATTTCCTTCTAATCCTATTTTGCTGAGTGTTTTTATCATGAAACGGTGTTGAATTTTGTCAAATGCTTTTTCTGCATCAATTGAGATAATGGTGCGGTTTTTTCTTCATTTTGTTGATGTGGTGTATTACATTGATCAATTTTTGTATGTTGAACCATTCTTACATTCCAGAATAAATCCCACTGGGTCATGGGTGTTTTTAGTATGCTGCTGAATTCTGTTTGCTTGTACTTTGTTGAGAATTTTTGTATCAATGTTCAAAGGGAATATTGATCTGTTCCTTGGTATTTATAGTGTTATTGAGAATAAAATTTTTCCCATTTCCATTTCTAGGTGTTTACTTTTTTTTTTTTGTGGTATGCGGGCCTCTCACTGCCGTGGCCTCTCCTGTTGCGGAGCACAGGCTCCGGACGCACAGGCCCAGCGGCCATGACTCACCAGCCCAGCTGCTCCGCAGCATGCGGGATCCTCGCAGACTGGGGCACGAACTGGTGTCCCCTGCATTGGCAGGCAGACTCTCAACCACTCCGCCACCAGGGAAGCCCTAGGTGTTTACTTTTTAAAAAATGTTTACCTTGTATCCACCTGCCTTACCAAATTCTCTTACTAATTCTAGTAGCTTTTTTGTCATTGTTGATATCAGCAAAATTAGTATCTCTTCTTTCTCAATGTTTTTATCAATGTATTACCTTGTTTAATCCATATGGTAGTAACTTCAAGGCAATATTTAATAACAATGGTGATTGTGGTCATCCCTGTCATATTTTAACTGAAATAGTTAAGGAGTTGGCCATTTAGAATGCTGCTCTTTGTTGGTTAAAGATAGGTTTTTTTTTTCTTTTCGTGTTTAAGACATTTATCTCCACTTCTTAATGTTAATTTTTCCTTTTTATTATTTATTTATTCAGATGAATGTGGTTCTCATGTATATTAGAGGACTCAAATTTGCCTGTGCCTAACTGATAAGGTGAGCTTGCTTTTAGCATGTGATTAGAGCAAACTGCACATTCTTGTTAAGAATGGCTATTGAGGGACTTCCTAGTGGTCCAGTGGTTAAGAGTCCACACTCCCAGTGCAGAGGGTCTGGGTTCGAATTCTGGTCAGGGAACTAGATCTCACATGCTGCAACTAAGAGCCTGCATGCCAGGGCTTCCCTGGTGGCACAGTGGTTAAGAATCCGCCTGCCAATGCAGGGGACGTGGGTTTGATCCCTGGTCTGGGAAGATCCCACATCCTGCAGAGCAACTAAGCCCACGTGCCACAACTACTGAGCCCGTGCTCTAGAGCCCATGAGCCACAACTACTGAGCCCGAGCACCACAAGTACTGAAGCCTGTGTGCCTAGAGCCCATGCTCTGCAACAAGAGAAGCCACCGCAGTGAGAAGCCCACACACCACAATGAAGAGTAGCCCCTACTCGGGCTTCCCTGGTGGTGCAGTGGTTAAGAATCCACCTGCCAATGCAGGGGACACAGGTTTGAGCCCTGGTCCAGGAAGATCCCACATGCTGTGGAGCAACTATGCCTGTGTGCCACAACTATTGAGCCTGCACTCTAGAGCCCATGAGCCACAACTATGGAGCCCAAGTGCCACAACTACTGAAGCCCACGCACCTAGAGCCCGTGCTCTGCAACAAGAGAAGCCCCCACTCACTGCAACTGGAGAAAGCCCACGTGCAGCAACGAAGAACCAACGCAGCCAAAAATAAATTAAAAAAATAAATAAATTTATTAAAAAAAAAAGAGTAGCCCCTGTTAGCTGCAACTAGAGAAAGCCTGCATGCAGCAACAAAGACCCAACTCAGCCAAAAAAAAAGAAGGGGGCCTGCATGCTGCAACTAAAAGACCCTGCATGCCACAATGAAGACCCAGAGCAGCCAAATAAATAAATAAATAAATATTAAAAAAAAAAAAGAATGGCTATTGAATTTTATTAAAGCCTTTCAGCATCTACTGATATCATCTTAAGACTTTTCTTGTTTGATTCATGAAGTTTATGAACTACATTGATACATTTCCTGAAATTCTAACCACCCTCATATATTTGAAATTACCCAATTTGGTTGCAGTGTATTATTCCTGTGTGCTAAATTTCATTTGCTAATATTTTATTTGGAATTTTTGCCTCTATTCATTAGTAAAGGTGGGTCATAGTTTTTTTTTTGGAACTATCTTTATCAGAATTTGGTTTTTAAATTATGTCAGCTTTATAAAATGCATTGGGGAGCTTTCCAAATTTTGGCCGGACTAGTAGATCAAATTACAGTGGAGTTGTGTATTCTTTAAAGGTTAGATGGAACTGAGTTGGAAAACTATCAGGTTCTGATTCTTTTATTACATGGTAGATGTCTAATCACCTTTAGTTCTCTTTTATGATGATTGTTATATTATAGCTTTCCTTCTCTTTTTTCATTACCATTTTTTTTTTTTTTTTTTTTTTTTTTTGGTGGTGCTGCATGGCTTGTGGGATCTCAGTTCCCTGACCAGGGATTGAACCTGGGCCACGGCAGTGAAAGCCCATAATCCTAACCACTAGGCCACCAGGGAATTCCATCTAATTTCTTAAGATGAGTTTTAAGTTCACGTATATTTTTAGTATTTCATTTTCAATAATAAAGATAGTAAGGTTATAAAATTTCCCCTGGCTACCAAAGGAAGAATTTGCTGTGTTCTATAATTATATGTGTTATGTGTGTTATATGTGCTATAATCTGAAGTGTTCTCTTTTTCATTGCTTTCTAGATAGTTTATAATTTTAGTTTTTATGTCCTCTTTGACTTCACTGTTATCTAGAAGTCTATTTAATTTCCAGGCATTCAAAGGTTTTCTTATCACCTTTTTATTATGCATTTGTAATTTTATTGGATTACTATTAGAGTCTGCCCTATAAACTTTTTTTAAAGATGTGTTAATGTTTTCTTTGTGAACAAAGTATATGGTCTAATTTTGTAAATGATTCATGCGCATATGAAAAAAAGGATATTCTATATGCAACGTATGTTAGGTTCCATAAATGACTACTAAATCAAATTCATTAATTCAATTATTCGGTTCCTCTATATTTTGCCTATTCTGTACTAAATCTGTTTAATCACAGTATGATTGTATTTCTATCAAGTTCTCCTTGACTTTTTAATAGTTTTTGCTTTATATATTTAGTTGCCATGTTGTTTAATCTATGATTATTAAAGCTTCTTCTTATTCTTCTTATTAATACATTATATTACCCAGTTTAATGCTTTTCTTTAGATTCCTCCTGATATTAACTTTGCCTCTTCTACTTTACTTAACATCACCAGGGATGTCTTGCCCACTCCCTTATTTTCAACTTTTCTTTATCACTTTGTTTTAAATCTGTTTCTTATATGCAGTACACAGTTGGGTTTGTTTTTTAACTCAATCTGACAGTCGGTTTTTCAATGGGATCATTCAGTTTATTTACACTTAATGGCAATTGATAACACTCACTTAACTGATACTATATTTATTATTTATTTTATTTTGCTGATTCCCCTAGTTTTATCAAATTACCATTCATTCCCCCTTTTCCTTTTTTCTTTTTTTTTTTTTTTTTTTTTGCGGTACGCGGGCCTCTCACCGTTGTGGCCTCTCCCATTGTGGAGCACAGGCTCCGGACGCGCAGGCTCAGCGGCCATGGCTCACGGGCCCAGCTGCTCTGCGGCATGTGGGATCTTCCCGGACCGGGGCACGAACCCGTGTCCCCTGCATCGGCAGGCGGACTCTCAACCACTGCGCCACCAGGGAAGCCCTCCCTATGCTTATTGATGCACACATATTTTTCTACTGTCATGTAAAAAGATATCAACTATTTGCCATATAGAGATGCTTTCTTCCCCTACTTCTTTCCCTTCCCCTCAAAAGATAAGATCTTTTTGATTACTTTTATTTCCCCATTCTCCACCCTCATTAAACCTTTGGATGGATTTTACCACTCCTTCCTTACTCCCCCACCCTTGATCTTAGTTCCCCGACCAGGGATTGAACCTGGCCCTCGGCAGTGTAAGTGTGGAGTCCTAACCACTGGATCGCCAGGTAATTCCCTCTTCTATTTCATCTTAATAATATTTTTAGCCTTTATATTATACAGTTCCAGATAATTTATTAATATCCAATGAATATATATTATATATTTAGGTAGTCTATCAGTATCCAACGGATATTCAATGGATATTGATAGACTATCAGAAAATGAATCTAAAGAAATATATGAGATTTCCTTTGTAATCATACGTATTTTATTTTACACATTTTAAAACATTCAGAGAAGGAAGGATTTTATAACACACACAAAAAAGGTAAGAATGCTTGCTCTAGGGCTTCCCTGGTGGCGCAGTGGTTAAGAATTCGCCTGCCAATGCAGGGGACACGGGTTCGAGCCCTGGTCTGGGAAGATCCCATATGCCGCAGAGCAACTAAGCCCATGCGCCACAACTACTGAGCCTGCGCTCCAGAGCCTGTGAGCTACAACTACTGACGCCCATGCACCTAGAGCCCGTGCTCCGCAGCAAGAGAAGCCACCACAATGAGAAGCCGGTGCACCGCAATGAAGACTAGCCCCCCGCTCGCCACAACTAGAGAAAGCGCATGCACAGCAACGAAGACCCAATGCAGCCAAAAAAAAAAAAAAAGAATGCTTGCTCTAGACAATCCCAGCTGCCCCTACAACTTCAGTGACCATTTCTACAGTAATGACTGTCATTTTTTTCTCCAATCCATGCTTGTCCTGAATTCCAGATCCACAGATTTAAACAAACACACTCCGCACTTGAGAATCCCAAGTAGTGCTTTAAAGGAACCTCTAATTCAACATTTCCAAAATCACGCTCAAATCTTCTTCCTAGTCTGGTTCTTGTCCAATGAAATCTTTCTCAAAAAATGGTGCTGAGAAAGCCAGAAGCCTAGGAATCACACTTGAATCTTTCATCTCTCTTACCTTCATACCTAATCCTCACCAAGATCTGTTCATTTCATCTTCTAAACTTTCCTCATGTCTGTCCACTTCCCTCCATAGCTTGGAGATCATTGGTGCTTTAGTGGAATGGGAGGGGTGAAATCAGACTGGTGTGGGTTGATAGATGGTGGGTGGGAGATAGCCACTATAGATAACTCATTTGGGAAATCTGTGCAAAGAATCCCGGAAGATTTTGGAAGATGATATCCTTCTCTCCTTGCATTCCCAGCCCCAACTTTAGCCCAGCCATGCTCCTGGGTCAGACAATTGCTGGCACCAGTAAACAGAGCCTCAGACCTATTGCTGAGCATCCACAGGGTGAATGAAATATCATAGAAACACCCCAGGTGGGGATATGAAAGAATTTGTGTATGCGGGGAGGTGGGAGTTTCCTTGTAATATTATAAAACTAATGCTACAAGGCATGCATATCCTCCATCTACCCCTGCTCACCTCCAACCCGTTCCCCAAACAACAGGCAGGAATCTTTTCAAATGTAAATCATTTTTAAACCATTTTGTTCCCACCTTAACCCCTGAAGTGGCTTCCCACTGCTCTTAAGATAAAGGTAAAAAATCTTGAAGCCTACAGGCATTAAATGCTCAAGTTCCAGACTCTGCATCAGTTTTTTCTCCCCTGACTCTGCATTTGCGCTCTGTACCACAGCCACTTGACTTCTTTTGACTCTTCCAACACATTATATGTCTTCTATCACTGGACTTTGGATATGCTGTCTCCTCCGCTTGGGGTGTTCTCATTCTCTTTTTGTTTAGTTAATTCCTAGCTCAAATGTCACTTCTCCAGAGAAGTCTTCATTGCTCTCCAAGACAGGTTAAGACCTCCGCTGCACTCTCTTGTAATATCCTGTCCTTTTCCTTCATTGCACTTGTCACAGTTTGTGATTATGCAGTCATTGTTATTACAATTTGATTAATGTCTGCCATCTCTAATAGACTGGAAGCCTTAGGAGGGCAGGAACCATATCTCTTTTTATAGTACCTTCAGCCATGATAGCATAGTGCCCAGCACATGAAAGGTAATTAGTAATGTGTGTGTATGTCTGTGACTGGTCAAGTGTCTGAATACGCAAAGCAAAGCAGACCCGGACTGTGGTGACCTCATAAGGAGAAATCACACTGAGAAGCTGTCAGAGCAGCCTATCTGCTTCCCTCAAGGACATCCCTCTGGTTTGGCCACTGTCAACTGCAGCTTATAATAGGATATATCACCTACTTGTTTGGTTTCTGAATCATCTGAATCCACCCTCATTCAGCAATGTGGACCATCAGCTTTCAGGGACAGAGAACAACCTTGAAATAATAACTATTTATTCATTTGAAAAATATTTATTCTGTGCCTACACCTCCTGTATTCAAACATTGTACTGGGCATGGGGAAACACAGATGAATAAGGTCTGGGTATTATTCTCAAGGAATTTATAGTTTTGAAGCACAGTCAGATGTGTAAACAAATTATAACTTCCTGTTTTAAAACACTAATATTATAAGGCACTCTCAAAGTTTTAAAGGATCACAGAGTAGAGACTGTCAAAGCATTTAGCAAAACCCTAGCTAGAAGAGATGCTATTTAGAATGATGACCCAGGGGACACACTTTTCAAACCTTCTGAGCTCTAACTTTGGACCAGTTCAGACCACAAGAAAGCAATCTGCTTGGACCACATTAGACAAGCCCCTTAAAAAATAACCATCCCTAGGTTGCTTTTATGTCCTTGGCTTTTATTGGACATAACAAGAAATATCGATTTAATTTTTCCTTTGCATTTGTTGTTCAAATCTTCTTAACTGCTTTATTACATCATTTATTGGTTCCTAATAAAGTCACACGAGAAACTACCTTTAGAATTTAGTGTTATGAAAAAAAATCTACAGTCTGTCTCCTCTGATAAACTGATTTTTCAGATGACAAAATCTATTCAACATGTACTGTGTTTTCATTTTTGCCCTGGCAGCCAGAAAACTGAGAACTAAAATATCAAATTCAGTCACAGTCATGTTTAACCCCAGGATAATTGTGATCTCCTTTTTCTTTGGCCCTAATGTTCTATTTCTAGCTGTTGTTTGGTTGGTTTTGCCTATTGTAAACCTTTATGTCCTATGGAAAAGAAATGGGATAAAATAAATTTAACATTTGGTATGCTTAGTCATTTTAGAGTTATTTCTGCTATTTGTCAAAGATAAATGCAAGAAAACTTAACCTATGTTTGGATCTTAATAAAATTTGGAGAAATAGGGGAGGACAGAGAAGAGCAACAGAAAAGGGACAAAGAATGGGACTGAGGTAGTATCGCTCATATTCTGCAACTCAAATACTGGGGCACATTGATCTGGCATAAGGTGTAGTAAAAGAGAGTATCTGAAATTTGGACTGTTTTGGAAAACCCCAGAGATGTGGTTAGGCGGGCAGATCCCAGGAGGCATGGCCATTATTTTACATATATATATATATATATATATATATATATATATATGAATAGTTACAGAAAGGTTTTAGCCTTTTTTGGATCACAGATCCCTTTGATGATCTCTTGAAAGTATTGAACCTGCTTCCCAATACTAGACATGCACATACGGTTCCCGAAAGCAGAACCCTCCTGTTAACTATTTATCTTTTCAGAATATCAAAAGCACTTTATAGCTGGCACTGCTTTGAAGAATTCGGATAGACCTGAGGAAGCATCTGGGCTGCCAGGTCAGACAGGGAGACTGGCAAATCAGTTATCAGCTGAAGTTCTTAACCCTCTGACACCATTCTTGGATGATTTAAGCCAGTGGGTTGTTTTCTGTTTGTTCTTTAGCTGTTTGGAGTAACAGACCCCTGTGATGAGCTGACGAACATACGGGTCATCTATCCCAAAATATGTCCACACACACACGCTATTTGCACACAATTTCATAGGGTTGGTGGACTTCCTGAAGTCCACCCACAGACTTTGGGTTATGTTTAAGTGAAGACTTTGCTGGACTCGGGGGATGCCCCTGCAGACCTTTTAGAATAACCCTCTCTCATCACAGGGCCTAGAGCATTCTGGATGGAACGAGGTTACTGTACCGGGAGACAACAGAACCCCGCGGCCTCTGGACAAGCCCCGCCAACTCTCCCCTCCCCCATGCCCGGTCGCGCAGGTGCGAAAACCTAAGATGCCACCCCGGCGCGTCTGCTCAGTAAGATGGGGGGACGATGGGACCCTGGTAGCGGCAGTGGCTGGGGCCTTCCCGATCTTGCTTGGTGACCAAGCTCTCCGCCCAGGCCTTTCTATTTCCTCAGCAGAGGGCGCCGCGGACCGGAACGTGCTGACTGACCTCCCAGAGCTGCCCTTCCGGCTTCCACCCCCTGTTCTGGGCGGTGGCTAGGGCCCGTGACGTCCCAGGAGGCGGGGCCAGCGCCTTTGCCGGTGCTGGAGCCGCCATTGGAGCCGGCTTGGCTTGCGGGCTCCGCTGAGGAGCGGGAGCTTGGGCCGCAGTTAAAGTCGCGTCGGCTCCTGGTCCCTGGCCCTTCAGCGGCATGGCGTGCGGGGCGACGTTGAAGCGGCCCATGGAGTTCGAGGCGGCGCTGCTGAGCCCCGGCTCCCCGAAGCGGCGGCGCTGCGCCCCTCTGCCCGGCCCCACTCCGGGCCTCAGGCCCCCGGACGCCGAGCCGCCGCCGCTGCTTCAGGCGCAGACCCCACCGCCGACTCTGCAGCAGCCCGCCCCGCCCGGCAGCGAGCGGCGCCTTCCAGGATGATTTAAGCCAGTGGGTTGTTTTCTGTTTGTTCTTTAGCTGTTTGGAGTAACAGACCCCTGTGATGAGCTGACGAACATACGGGTCATCTATCCCAAAATATGTCCACACACACACGCTATTTGCACACAATTTCATAGGGTTGGTGGACTTCCTGAAGTCCACCCACAGACTTTGGGTTATGGTTAAGCGAAGACTTTGCTGGACTCGGGGGATGCCCCTGCAGACCTTTTAGAATAACCCTCTCTCATCACAGGGCCTAGAGCATTCTGGATGGAACGAGGTTACTGTACCGGGAGACAACAGAACCCCGCGGCCTCTGGACAAGCCCCGCCAACTCTCCCCTCCCCCATGCCCGGTCGCGCAGGTGCGAAAACCTAAGATGCCACCCCGGCGCGTCTGCTCAGTAAGATGGGGGGACGATGGGACCCTGGTAGCGGCAGTGGCTGGGGCCTTCCCGATCTTGCTTGGTGACCAAGCTCTCCGCCCAGGCCTTTCTATTTCCTCAGCAGAGGGCGCCGCGGACCGGAACGTGCTGACTGACCTCCCAGAGCTGCCCTTCCGGCTTCCACCCCCTGTTCTGGGCGGTGGCTAGGGCCCGTGACGTCCCAGGAGGCGGGGCCAGCGCCTTTGCCGGTGCTGGAGCCGCCATTGGAGCCGGCTTGGCTTGCGGGCTCCGCTGAGGAGCGGGAGCTTGGGCCGCAGTTAAAGTCGCGTCGGCTCCTGGTCCCTGGCCCTTCAGCGGCATGGCGTGCGGGGCGACGTTGAAGCGGCCCATGGAGTTCGAGGCGGCGCTGCTGAGCCCCGGCTCCCCGAAGCGGCGGCGCTGCGCCCCTCTGCCCGGCCCCACTCCGGGCCTCAGGCCCCCGGACGCCGAGCCGCCGCCGCTGCTTCAGGCGCAGACCCCACCGCCGACTCTGCAGCAGCCCGCCCCGCCCGGCAGCGAGCGGCGCCTTCCAACCCCCGGTAACCTACGCTGCGGGCTTGGCAGGAAGCCAGGCCCAGGCATTTTTTTGAAGGGGGTGGGGGAGGGAAGCTCATGAACGCTAGGCTAATTCACTCGCGGACCCCTTCTTTGCCCTGAGAAAAGGGAACTGGGGTGTCGCTGGGCCTGGTCGCTTCCGGGGATGGGAGAGATCCGGGAGGCGTAGGGGGGTCACAGTGTCGGTTTTCGGTTTTCTTGGAGTTGGAGAGCCTAGAGGGGTGGGCAGCGGGAGGAAGATGGGAATATCCCTGGCCGCTCGGGGCCCTCGCAGCCTCCGTAGCCCTTCCTGCGTCCGCTGCCCGCGCCTGCACTGAGCCACCCTGCAGATCCAGTGGGCCATGGAAAATTGGATTCCGCTCACGAACCCGGCCTTGAGGGTGTGGGGTTGGGGGCGGGTTGCTGGGAGGGGGCCTGAGTGCGTGCTGTGCAGCACTGTGCTGTGGCTTGTAGGGAGACCTGATTTCCAGAAGTCTTTAGGGACTTAAGGCCGCCGTCGAAGGCGTGGAATCCGATTTCAACCTGTTTCTAAGAGACTGGCCCTGTTCTTTTATTGTATGGCTGTGGTCCTGTACCATATATGGCTTGAAATCGGTAGGTTGTTAGCTAGAATTTGAGAATCCTTAAACATACAGAGGTTCCGGAAGCAGGAATTCAACCATCCGTAACAGAGAGACTCTCCTTCAATAGGGATTCCACATAGGCCAAGGAAAGAGAACTGGTGTGACAATAAAGTTAAAAAAAAAAAAAAGAAAAAAACTCGAACCCCTAACCATTGCGCGGGAGTAGAGGAGAAAGTGCATCAGAATGAATAGTTAGCAGTTTTAAAGGGCTCCCGGAAATGCGGGGCGGGGGGTGCCTCAAAACTGGACTTTGGCAAGTCATTTCTTTGTGTGGGTTTTTCTGTTCCTCAAGCGTTGCCTTAAAATCGTTCTTTTTTGCCCCTTTTCAGTGTCTTTAGCCATTATTTCCTCCTTCTGTGTATCCACGATGCAGATTTGAGGCCCTCATCCTCTCACACCAAGATCCCAGCAGTTGCCAGCCAGGCTCTCCTAGGCACTGTATCCTTACTTGTGTTCACCTTATCTCTTCTTTATCCTGGCATTCAAAGGATTTATCAACTCTAACCATTTCTTACCTAGTCAGTTTTTTATACATTTTTCCCCCACACTATGCCTTTGCTCTTTTCCCCCAGACCCTCTTGGCTGTGCCTGTATCCTGTCTTTCATCGTGATGTTTTCACCTTCTGTTTGCTAATCCAAATACAGTCATTTCTTCAAGTTTTCCATTACCTGACTAACCCTGCTTCATAAGGAACTCTATTCTACTTTAAATTCCCTGATCACTTATTGTTGCAAAGCCTTATGTACTGAATGAAATAATGTTTGCAAAAGCAGGGTACATAGATGTCCTCTTGAAGTGATATTTTTTTCTTCCACTGCTACAGATACCCAAGGAGAGTCACATAATCTTTCTGGATCTCTCTTCTGCAAAATAGAATTAGTACTTGCCCAGTCTGTCTCAGTGGAATTTATGTAAATGTTTTATTTCTTCCAATACTACCCTCTAGATTAATTTTATGGTAGTTCATAATATAGCAGATGCTTACTAAGTGATTGTTCAATGTATTTGGAAGCCTAAATATGGCAGGGTGCTGTAATGGCGTCGATGTTTTTTTAATCTTAAAATTTAATTTTTGCATAGATTTCTTGGTCATTTTGTGTTAAAATATTTTATGAAAAATATTCATTTGTAAAGATTGATCAGTTATGGTTCTCTCATGAAAGAAACTGAATAATTTGGTTCTTTGGCTGAAGTGAAAGATGCCTTCTGGATTAAAAAGGAAGAATAGGGGAGGAAATATTAATTGCTATACAAAAAGAAAGAATAAAGCCAACTAATAGAAAAGTGAATTTAAAAATCAGTGACTTCATATCAAAATATCCTACTTGTTAACTCAAAAGTTCTCTCAGAAATAGTCAAGAAACTGTGTTCTTACTAAACTTAAAAAAAAAAAAGATATGTATCATAGCACTTTTTTTATGGAAGGAGCCTATAAAATTAAGCCTTTCATTGCTTAAAGGAGCTAGATGGATACCAGACATGGAAGGGGTTTGCTGACCTCCAGGAAATGTTTGTAAACATGGAGGGAGTCTAGATGCAAAGCAGTTAATTGATCATGACTTGAGGGTTGGAGAATAACTTCCAGAAAGGTAGCATTTTAGCTGGGTCTTGAATAATGTTGCGGGGAGAGACCGTCCCAGTTCAAGCAAAGGAAAACTGCTAGAGCAAAGGCTAGAAAACCCACAGGTGAAGGAAAGGATAGTTTAATGCAACTTGGTTATAGCGGAACTGGGAAAATAATTTGGGGCCAAGTCTTGGAAGGCGTGGAATGCCATGTTCAAGACTTTGAATTTGGTCTGTAGCAACTAGGAGTCATTGTAAAATTTTGAAGATGGGCTTAGTCTGATATAAGCTGGAAGCACAACCTCAAATAATAACGGGAGGCAAGAATTTAAATTATTATCCACTGTTAAAAAGAAATTTGCATTTTTCTTTTAAAAAAAAAAATGCCTTGGCCTGCTTGGGAAGAAAGTCACAGCTACTTCTCCTGTGCAAATGCCATGTTTAGATTCTTGGACTTCCCAGTCCTACCAGCCTTAATGTTGTGTCTTTCCATTTGTTCACTTTGCTCTACAGGAGGCAGTTAGAAGTTTATCAAAGACCTTCTGTTCTCATGAGCATTGTCCTCATACTTGTCCTTTCTTGTTTCAATTCTTTGCAGTTCCTTACATCCTTGTATTGATTCTGGCAAGTATGTGCTTGGAGAATAATGCATTTTAAAGATGAAGTAAAGACTTCATAAATTCAGGGATCTAAAATATGAACTTCATAGCATTCTGAAAGGAAAGCTTTGCTAATCCTGCATTGTTCCAGTGTTCAGGCTAGAGAGTTCTGGAGTTTAGCTACGTGTGGAGCTACTTTGAGTTCATGTCAGTCCCTGGACTGTACCATCACTTGTTATGGCCTTGTTAATGTCTTTGGTGTTGATTCTCACAACTTTATTGGGTAAGCATTTAACATTTGTTTTGAAGTACTAGGCTAAAGATCCTGAATGATTTCCCAAGGTCATAGTCACATAGGAAGAAGCAAAATGGCATTGTTAACACTTGCCTCCCATTAAAAATAATTGTTATAGCAAAGTATATATTAGAATAATATGAGTGGGGGGTGATATAATTTCCTGGTTTTTGTTTTTTATAAGGAGGCTTTGTGATCTGGAAAGTGAATACATATTCTATCAAAAAAAACCCAAAAACTTGTTGAAAACCACGTCTTTCCAGATTCTGTGTTGTCTCTAGGAGTGGCCTTCAAGGTTGTTAGTGATTTGTGTGTCCTGGGCTCTGTTAATAGCGTTAACAAATTAGTTTATGATTACCTTGACACAGAATAGTAATCTGAATCCTATCAAATATTGCCTCTTATAGGATCAGAAAATTCTTTTCTAAGCTCTGACCATCAGTTCCAAGCAGTAACCTCAGGTCTTCTCTTGGTCAGTGTCCAGGCTGTGAACATAATGGTTTCTGCTCTCCTCTTCCCCAAAGACTTGAATCCCAAACAGGACAAGAGTTTCATTGTTAGAAGGCCTTGGTATAAGAGACTTGTTCCTAATACCCTTGTTTGTGAAGTTGTGCAACTCAGAGGAGATCAAAAATAACTTCTAGGTGAAGGAGCTAAGGATGGTTTTGTTTGTTTGTTTGTTGCTGTAAGTTGTCCTACTTAATCCTACAGCAAACTGCAGATCTGGTCTTCATTGTCACAGGAAAAGAAGCAAAGGGAACTACCTGGGTGGTTTATGCCAAAATAGCTGCTATCCTATGTATTACTGAAATAGTGGCAACAAGAGGAAACACTTTGGGGATTATAGGAGGAGTGCTTTATCTGGTATAAACACATTTGTTAATATAACATGGGAGGGGGGACAAGAAGCTTGAAGAAGTAACACAGTAAAGTGAATGCTCAAGTGTGTTTCTTTTTTATTAGAGCAAATTTTTCAGAACATAAAACAAGAATATAGTCGTTATCAGAGGTGGAGACATTTGGAAGTTGTTCTTAATCAGAGTGAAGCTTGTACTTCGGAAAGTCAGCCTCACTCCTCAGCACTCACAGCACCTAGTTCGCCAGGTAAGCATGTTTTAGTGTGCACCATCCATTTAAGAGTTTGTAAGCGGTAATTAAAATGATGGTTTCCCAAACCAGAATTGATTTCATCTAAAGTAATAAAATTGATAAAGTGTATTCATTGTATTACTACTTATAAATACTTTTAAAACTATGGAGTCATGAAATTGCAAAAGACCTTAGGTTGATTTGACTGGGCTTCCTTCCACCCAATTCAAGAGTACCCTCTATAACTGCAGCATATAATTCCGTAGCCAGTAGCCACATGTAGCTGTTTAATTTTAAATTACTTAAAATTTAAATTCAGTTTTTTGCTGTGGTAGCCATATTTCAAGTACTTAGTAGCCACGTGTAGCTGTTGTATTAGACAGCACTATAGAACATTTCCGTTATTGCAGAAAGTTGTGTGACAGCACTGCTCTGTAATATTGACAGGTGGTCAGAGAGGATGGCTCAAAAATAGAATCTCAGGGTTGGAGGGAACCTTCATGGTCACATAGTTCAGCCATGAGTCTTGCCTGCCATATCCCTGTAAATAGTCAACAGGCCAGGGCCCAAACATCACCACTGGTGGTGGACTCTGCCTACTTTAACAGTAGAGGGAGTTTGTTTCCTCACAGAATATTCTACTTTATAACAGTTCTAAGAGTTATTAAAAATTACCTTGACTAAAACTTGTCTCCTTACAGAACACAGATTGATGTTGGCCAGGAGATAGGGGGAGCGGGGAATGGGGACAAACTGCTTAATGGGTAAGGGGTGTTATTTGGAGTGGTGAAGATATTTTGAAACTAGATAGGGGAGGTGGTTGTACAAATTATGACTATACTAAATGCCACTGAATTGTTCAGTTTTAAAATGGTTCATTTTATGTGAATTTCACCACAGATTTTTTAAAAAATTGTCATCTTGGGACTTCCCTTGTGGCACAGTGGTTGGGAATCCGCCTGCCAATGCAGGGGACACAGGTTCGATCCCTGGTCCGGGAAGATCCCACATGCCGTGGAACAACTAAGCCTCTGCGCCACAGCTACTGAGCCTGCGCTCTAGAGCCCACGAGCCACAACTACTGAGCCTGCGTGCCACAACTACTGAAGCCCGTGTGCCTAGAGCCCATGCTTCACAACCCGAGAAGCCACCACAGTGGGAAGCCCACGCACCGCAACAAACACTCAATGCAGCCAAAAATAAATAAATAAAAAATAAATACATTTAAAAAAAAATTGTCTTCTTCTAACCCAAAGGTCTTGACCCTCAAACAACACCCTTTCCAATTAATTGCTCTTGCCCATACATGAGTGATAGATCTTTCAGTGGTTGTAGCTAGCACATCTCTCCTTAATATTCTCTTTGGATTTTAGTAATATCATTTTGAAGTAATAAAATATGTTACGGGTAGAGAAACAATTATAAATAATTACTGACTAGATGTTTTGCAGGTTTTATTTGTAGAGAAAAAATTTTGGTTTAAGCAAAAACCTATTTGTTTCAAGATGTTAACTGGTTTATAGACTAAGAGGGCTGAAGAAACAGATTCTAGGCTGAGCTTTGAGGAAAACTCAGAACTGGGCTGCCAGCAGAGCTGCTGCTTTTATCATGATCAAGAAGCCAATTTCCATCTGGCATCCCAGGGGAAATTTTGGTTTCCAGCTGCAATCTCATGAACATTTCATTTTTCTCAACCTAGTTTCAAAAGGGATCAAGGATGAGATGTGTAGTGCCTAATCATCTCCTTTTGTCATTCGTCAGTGACTTAGCTAACAGTTTTTTATACTGGGCAAGTCAGCCATTTTTTATCAGAATCACCTGTGGAACTTAAAAGATGCCTAAGCCCTACCCCAGAATTAAATCGACATGTATCTTTTTTGTTGTTGTTAATTCTACAGATAATTATGATGCACCACCATGATTAAACATAGGTGTAGATGATCTCCAAGGATCTGGGTAGCTCTTAACACTGTGAATCTACTTTCTCTAATTCAGACTAGAGGCTTTATATCAGCTTTAACCTTTTTGTTCTTGTTCTTTACCAAGTGAGCATTCTGTATGGGCTTGGGTCGTTATGGCATCAGAACTGTTTTTCCGTGTGCAGATCATTTAGCACACCTGAATATACTTTCCTCCTACTTAATTTACCTTCAGCCTTGCCTTGTAGAATGAATGTCAGAACTTTGTGAAACTATTCCATGTAAAGTAGTGGAAAATATCATTTTTCTAAACAATTTTTATATCCTAGGACTCTTTGCATAGTTACTAATTCAGAACCCTAGAGCTAGAATGTATTATGTAAACTAGATATGTCTTTTGGCCACAGGTTCCTCCTGGATGAAGAAGGACCAGCCCACCTTTACCCTCCGACAAGTTGGAATAATATGTGAGCGTCTCTTAAAAGACTATGAAGATAAAATTCGGGAGGAATATGAGCAAATCCTCAATACCAAACTAGCAGGTAGGCTGAGGCAGTGGCTATGCCCTTCTTAATAGGGTTCTGTAAGGATTAATTCCAGGTAAGTAAATGGTAACTTAGAAAAAGCGTAAGACTTAATTCCAGAAGGTTTATCGAATTGTGAGTATTAAGTTTCTCTCTTTGGTTACTCTTTTGGATTGTAAACATTTTATTTATACATTATATGGAAGGACTTTTCATTTACATTTCTGAAACAAGATAAGCCAAGCTTTTCTTTCAAGAATTTTCCATATGAATAAAGGCATCAAGTAGGTTATTCGGGCAAGCTGGTGGGTAAACAGGTGGTAGGAATCATGCTGACCTCCCAACAGGTGGTTGGGAAGAGTATAGTCTACACATTCAGACTTCCTGGTGGGAGTCACTTTATGGATGTGGGAAGTCAGGCATCCTGTGATTTAGAGGTAGTTTAAAGTCTGGAAAGCACCGCTCAGGCTAGAACAAAGAGTGATTAGTGATGGCAACCAGTAGACCCTTTTGTGAGAGGAAGAGATCTAAATCAGGAATAGGAAGTAGTACCTGGTTAGTGAGAGAGGGTGATGTTGTGATCAGAGAGGTGTTAGGCAGCAGCTTCTTCCTGTAACAGTATTGTTTGCTCATGTGGTGGCCCACACCACAGAATGTTAATTGGTCGGCTTTAAGTTGAGAACTGTTGATTTAACAACAGAGTTAAATGAATTTCTTTATAGTAACATGTGTTTGATCCTTTAATATACTAACAGTGTGTATTGTAAGAAGTAGCTGTAGTGTGTCACTCCCCTATTCTACCCCCACTCCAAAATTGTTTAGACCAGCTGGCTGTAAGTCACTTCTGTGTTCATGGGTGTCAGACTACCTTCTGTCTTTCTACTGAGTTTCCCTTCAGAAGGTACTTCTGTGGAACTGTCTGCAATTAGGTAATGTGGAATTTTCTCTTAGCTTTCTAGCCATTCCACCTCTATCACTCAGTGTGTATGTTGAAATTTATAGAAAAGATAGAGTGCAGAAAAGAGCTTCAAGCTTCAAGTCCTATAGGATATATACTAAAATTTGCTGGCTTGTGGTAGTGAGCACAGCTGTCTATCTTGGGAAGCCATTAGCAGGAGATGGAATTACAGCAGGGGTGAGATTATTAGGAAAATGTTAGCGATGATCAGTGACCAAACCTAGGAGCCAGGGATTTGGCTCTGGGACCTAAGAGAAAGGAACAGATCTCAGAGTGACCATTATAAGCAGGGCCTGAGCGTGGATAATATAAACTGGGAAGCTAGATGTGATTCTGACCCTTGATTCTGGAATGCGGGAGAGCTTCCAGGGATAGTATATACTGTCTTTCCCCTCACAGAACAATATGAATCTTTTGTGAAATTCACACATGATCAGATTATGCGACGATATGGGACAAGGCCAACAAGCTGTAAGTATTGCCAAGTTTTTCGTTGAATTTTTCAACTTCCAAGAGCAAGATTTTGACACTGAGTACCTTGTCTCCTGAGAGCAGAAAGCCCCTGTGAAGTAAAATAATAGATAACATTTAAGAATACTTATATGTCCAGCACTGTGCTAAACCCTTAAATCCTCACAAAGTTTATTTAATCCACAATTACCCTGTGGGGGAGGAACTATTCCTAGTCCCATTTTACAGGTAAGGATAGCATTTAAAGAATTTAAATAACTTGTCCAGGCTCATACAGCTAGTGGTTCAGCCAGGATTAAAACCCCAGGTGGTCTGACTTCAGTGCCAATTTGTTTAATATTAATACCTGGCTTTTCCCTCAGAAAGATAGTTTCAATTGTTAATTTATGAAAGTTGAGTCCTTAAGCTAGCTTATCAAGTGTGTGGTCAGAATTTCTTAATTCTAAACATCTTGCAACTACCCATTACTCAAAACAGAAATTATAAATAGCTATATATGTAAACTGAGTCTGAGTCAAGTTTCTTAAATTCTTGCGAATTTAGGACCTCTTTAGTGGTGATTGATATCCTCTACTGTTTATCACATTTACTGTTAGTTAATATTAAAAAAGCATGACACTATATTTTTAGTATTCTTACACTCGTTTGTTTTTTATTCCTAATTCATAGATGTGTCCTGAAGCTTTCTTGCATATCTGGGTACCAGGTTTGACCTCAAGAGATGGCTGCTGTACACTTTTTGCAACTGGTTTGATATCACATTTCAGCTCCAACTTTGCATCCTGAGAACACTTAAATGTTTCTGCAGGTCCATTTTATACAACTTGAAAGACCTTAAAACTTTCCGGTTGCCACAAGCGTATGTTTCTTTTCTGCTCATCCAATAAACAGCTGTGCCCTACTGTGATAGATTTTCCAAACAAAAATACCTGGAGCAGCAGTATAGCAAAATATGCCCTCAGTGGCACTCAACAAATGGAGTTTCCCCAAGCACAGTTCTGTAAGAAGTGTGTGTGAGAGTGTGTGTATGTGTGTGTATGTGTATTTTAAGTTATTATTTGTATTGTGCAAATTTTTTTGATCTTGGGGATTCTGGCTGTGAATTTGATGCACGACAATTATGGTTAAAAACATTTCCTTGGTCTACAGAAGATCATTAATGTTTTGTGACCATATAAGTTGTAACAGTGGATTGTTTTCTGTGTAGGTGTTATTGTTAAATACAGGGACTGTTTCCAGGCACAGAATATGAATCATAAGTTAGGACGGACATTAGATGTGATTATGACGACATAGCAAAGGTCTGTGGTCCTAGGTCTGCAAATGCGTGGTGAGGAATTAGAACAAACCTGAGACAGGCCATTTGACACATGACTCTGCCTAGCTGTGTTAGAACATTACTTTGACTCCAAGCCTTAAAATACCCACGTGGAGTCTGTGCTCACCTCATTCACACAAGGAGCTCCCTGGACACTGAACCTCTAAGAAGGAAGAGAGTCTCCTCTGGAGGAGGAGCATCAGGCTTTGCTTGGGAGCATGACAAAGGCGAGCATGGGGCTTGGCCAAGTCCCGGAGGCACTGCTACTTGGGAGGCGCCACTTCACCTTTGTATCACTTATTAGAAATAGAATTTGGATCCTTTGGTCAGGTTCCCCCAAATTCTTTTAAGAGATGTCCATGTTCAATTGCTTGAGCTTTGTTTTGGCAACCCCCTGCCCGAAGTTGCTTACAGACTGTTCTTCACCTTATTTCCAAGGCTGAGGAACAGAAAGTAACCTCTGTTTTGAGGAGGTGGAAGTTAAGTATACATTTATTTTTTACTGTGACTTGTTCAGGACCACGTTTTACAAAATGCCTTGTTTCCTTTATTATTGTTTCTGGAAAGGAAAGTTCTATTAAAATTGTTTTAGTTTGAATATAGAATAGTTTTTTTAATTAAGGCTTATTTTGAAAAAAACTTTAATTCAAATGTATGCCAGTACCTTCCAAAGTGAGGTAATATTCAGAGACAGTTGTCCTGATCAGATGGCTTAGAGAAGTTTCTGGAATATTCACATTCGAAGATTCCTTATTAATGAATGTCTTTGACTTAAATCTAACCAAAAACCGCAACATTATTCTTTGTACATTTTCATTATATAGTGTTAACAAGCTTAGTTGCAAACAAATAAAATACTTAAGCTGTTTGTTTACCTTGCCTTCTTAATACTGTGATGTTTATTAATTCAAATAATTTATGTGAGGCTGCTATAACCATTTCCCTATTTCAACATTACATTTAAGATTTAAAGACTTTTTAAAGCCCAGAAGTGATCTTTTAATAATTAAAGAATTATTTTTACTTCATATTTGAAGGGCAGTGTGTTTCATCTCTTCTTTTTCCAGGGCAGTCACTTGTTCCTGGAAGAGGAGAGTAGCAGTGGCTGTAATGGGAGTGGCCTTACAGTGGGATAGTCACCCTAAAACAAGGGCAGGGCAGCTGTGGGGGCCATCCGAAGTCCTGAAGGATGGGCCAGGAATGGGCAACGCTGCCTCACTGAAGTCTTGTTACAGAATCAGTGTGATATGTTCATTCACTCTTGCAGTTGTCAGCCCCATTCCTACTAAATGGCTGCTGGGTGGGAAATAGAGTAGGTTTCTATAAGGAAAATGACAGACACCCTCTCACTGCACCTAGTGTTGTTAGGCTGTTTTATTATCATATGGTTGCCCTTTGGGGCCACAGAGTAAGACCACGCCACCATGGCTGGGTTTTGGGATCTCCTCAAAAGGGACTGGACATGTTTGTTTAATGTTTTATGCAGAGAAAAGATGACTCCTAGGTCAGAAAATGGGGCGTGTGAGGTAAGCCTTAGGCTAGTGAAAGGTGTTTTTTCCTAGACCTTGATTTCTAGGGCTTGAACGTAGGGGCATTCCCAGGTATGGATGTGTCTTTGTCTCATGGAAATAGCGTAAGGCCCAGGGAAGAAGTCAACCTACAGAGACCGTAAGGATGGGCCAGGACCTGTGGTCTCAGAAGATCTGTATCTAGTGAGCTAGTTAAAATTTTTTTCTGTTTGAATTCCATTTATTATCTTTTAGTAAAGTCTTCACCTTAAGGGGAATGAAAGGAGTAAGTGTCCATGCATACCTAGGTCAGAGGAGTACAGGGGAGATTAAAGTTTGTGAGGCAGTCATAATTGTCAAGAGCTCCCAGGAAAACAACATCAGAAGACACATGAACTTGGGCCAACCTTCCACACATGGTGAATCTTCTCTGCCCACCAGGGAGGATTGGTTGTTTAGAATAGTAGCTAAAGGAATGGCCTTTGGATGTTTGTAGCCCTAGAGTTTAGTCTGCTCTGCCACTAATTTGCTATGTGAGCCTTACCAAGCTACTGAACTTTCTGAGCCATGGTTTCCTTATCTGTAAAATGAGGGTTAATTGTATGTACATCATTGGGGTTTGTTTTCAAATAGATTAAATAGTCCATGTAAAGAAAGTATATTTAGCACAGGTTGGGGCATATAATGTGCACTTGAAAATGTTACAGCAGGTTTCTTTACAGTGGTCTTCATCAGATCTGAAGACCAAAACCTTTCTTTCTGCAGTGGTGATTCTCAACTTGCCAGAACGAATAGCCCCTTGTTAACATCAAATCTCACATTCTCTTATTAGAATTTGTACTTTTTAAGTGTTTGACTAAAAAATAAAAGATAAATGACAAGTGAATTCAGTAATGCCTTTCAGTGACTCTGTATTTTGTTACTCAGCAGGGATCAGCAAACTATGGCCTATTTTTTGTAAATAAAGTTATATTGGAACACTGCCACACCTGTTTGTTTGCATCTGTGGCTGCTTTCATACTGCAACTCCAGAGCAAGAGACAGTATGGACCACAGAGTTGAAAATACTCTCTGGCCCTTTATAGAAAAGTGTGTGGGCCCCTACACTGTAGCATTGATAGACACTTGAGAAAGCTCACAAACAAGGCAAATTTGGTGCATCATGGATGGGGGAGTCACACCTCAGGTTGAGGTATGATGAAAAATTCTGCTTACAAATGTAAACTGGTTGCCAAAGTGAACATCTTACAGAAAGAGCTAATGAACTTTTTAGAGTAATGATTCTCTAGGATGAGGGCAGGGAGCATACTCTTTAGAATGACCAGTTGTTGTATCTTTAGTATACTTAATTTTGAAATTTTAGTTACAAAGGTGAGTGTGAGAATTTTATCAGGAGATAGCATGGGTTTAAAGATAGTTTGTTAAATACTGTTAAGGAACAGTGACTTCTGTGCTGCCCTGGTGGTTCTTCCCTTGAAAAGGCCTTCAAAGTATGTGTAGTCTAGCTGCAGTTGTCCCTGTCAGTCCATGAGGCTCCTAAAAGCGTAGTTCAGGCACCCAGGGGCTATTTCCAGATTGGCAAATGCCTTAAGAGAAAGAGATGCTTTGAGTTCTAGGCTCTCTGGGTTCTTATCTAGATTTTGTCTCAGTAATTCCTCATTACCTAGTTAGCCTTTTTATGCTTTTAAGAAAATGATTTTTTTTTTTTTTTTTTTTT
>NW_006780610.1:2642230-2644451 GCF_000442215.2 Lipotes vexillifer | reverse complement strand
AGGGAAAGACATGTTTATTTGGCTTTGAATGTTTTTCAGTCATTCAGCAAGCATTACTGGTGTCTTCTGACTTACGTATTTATGGAGGACAGATACATGTGTTTTAAAATTTATTTATTGTTTATTTTTCTGCCACACTGAGCAGCTTGTGGGATGTTAGTTCCCTGACCGGGGATCAAACCCGGGCCCATGGCAGTGAGAGCACCGAGTCGTAACCACTAGACTGCCAGGGAGTACCCTATGAGTTGAGTTTTAAAAGCCTGACAAGTTCTGTCAAGTAGCCCTAGTCTGTCTTATATCCCCAGTATCTTTTTTTTTTTTTTAATTTTTATTTGCTTTTTTTTTGCTGCATTGGGTCTTCGTTGCTGCGTGCAGGCTTTCTCTAGTTGCGTTGAGCAGGGGCTACTCTTCGTTGCAGTGGGCGGGCTTCTCATTGCAGTGGCTTTTCTTGTGGAACATGGGTTCTAGGCGTGTGGGCTTCAATAGCTGTGGCATGCGGGCTCAGCACTTGTGGCTCTAGAGCGTCAGGCTCAGTAGTTGTGGCGCACGGGCTTAGTTGCTCCGCAGTATGTGGGATCTTCCCAGACCAGGGCTTGAACCTGTGTCCCCTGCATTGGCAGATGGATTCTTAACCACTGTGCCACCAGGGAAGTCCTGTATCCCCAGTATCTGACTTGGAATTAACATAAATAAATACTTAGTCAGATGGATCTTGATTGCTGAGAAGGAGCTCCATCTAGCAAAGAATGTAAGCAAGCAAGGTAAAAGCTGCTAAGTGTTGGGCAAATGGTTCAGGTAGTGGACCAAGGAAAAGAAAAGATGGTAGATGGTTCTAAGTAAGCAACAGTGATCAGGGAAGGCTTCATTCAGGGTGGTAGACTTGGAGTGAGGTGTTTTTTTTGTTTTTTGTTTTTTTTTAACATCTTTATTGGAGTATAATTGCTTTACAATGTTGTGTTAATTTCTGCTGTATAACAAAGTGAATCAGCTATATGTATACATATATTCCTATGTCTCCTCCCTCTTGCATCTCCCTCACACCCTCCCTATCCTGCCCCTCTACCACCCCTCTAGGTGGTCACAAAGCACCGAGCTGATCGCCCTGTGCTATGTGGCTGCTTCCCACTAGCTATTTATTTTACATTTGGTAGTGTGTATATGTCCATGCCACTCTCTCACTTCATCCCAGCTTACCCTTCCCCCTCCCTGTGTCCACAAGTCCATTCTCTACCTCTGTGTCTTTATTCCTGTCCTGCCCCTAGGTTCATCAGAACCTTTTTTTTTTTTTTTTTAGATTCCATATATAGATGTTAGCATACAGTATTTGTTTTTCACTTTCTGACTTACTTCACTCTGTATGACAGACTATAGGTCCATCTACCTCACTACAAATAGCTCAGTTTTGTTTCTTTTTATGGCTGAGTAATATTCATTGTATATATGTGCCACATCTTTATCCATTCATCTGTCGATGGACACTTAGGTTGCTTCCGTGTCCTGGCTATTGTAAATAAAGCTGCAGTGAACATTGTGGTACTTGACTCTTTCTGAATTATGGTTTTCTCAGGGTATATGCCCCGTAGTGGGATTGCTGGGTCGTGTGGTAGTTCTATTTTTAGTTTTTTAAGGAACCTTCATCCTGTTCTCCATTGGAGCGAGGTTTTAAAGGGTGACTAGGGCTCAGGCAAAAGTAGTAATTGGGGCTTGAAATAAGCAAAGGCTGGGTGGTGGGAAATCATGCTGGTGTGTAGGGACAACATTCTTGTTTCAGCCAGAGTAGGAAATGCATGTAGATTGGGAAAAGAGCTAGAAGCTGGGTAGTAGGGGCTAGATAATGAAGGGCTTTTACAACTAGGAGTTTGACCATTCCTCTGTAGGAATCTGAAGAGTTTGGGGGAAACTGAGGTGAGTACAGAAGGGCAAATACCAAAATAGGGACAAATTGACCAGTTAAGGGCCTCTGTTTTTGTCCAGTCGGAGATAACAAAGGCCTGAACATTGATTGGGAAGGATGATTAAACATGGCTCTGGCTTTGCCTGGCTAAGAGCGTGGCACACATTCCCACTGGCACATTTTCAAAGATCCTTTTTCTATTGGCTTGGCTTGTCTATGCCCCCGATTTAACGAATCCAGCCCAATTCCATAGCTGCTGCTGTTGATGGGTTTTGTCTTGTGTTTTGTTTTTTTTTTTTAAAGAAGTGGTTGATTTTTTTTTTTTTT
>NW_006780610.1:2620660-2642191 GCF_000442215.2 Lipotes vexillifer | reverse complement strand
GCTCTGGACGCGCAGGCTCAGCAGCCGTGGCTCACGGGCCCAGCCGCTCCGTGGCATGTGGGATCTTCCTGGACCGGGGCACGAACCTGTGTCCCCTGCATTGGCAGGCGGACTCTTAACCACTGCGCCACCAGGGAAGCCCCTTGTGTTTTGTTTTTCACAGATTCTCTTAAATCCACCTATTTTTTTTTTTAAGAATTTATTTATTTATTTATTGGCTGTGTTGGGTCTTCATTGCTGCACGCAGGCTTTCTCTAGTTGTGGTGAGTGGGGGGGCTACTCTTCATTGCAGTGCGCGGGCTTCTCATTGTGATGGCTTCTCTTGTTGCAGAGCATGGGCTCTAGGCACGCAGGCTTCAGTAGTTGTGGCTCGCGGGCTCTAGAGCGCAGGCTCAGTAATTGTGGCACTTTGGCTGAGTTGCTCCGCAGCATGTGGCATCTTCCCGGACCAGGGCTCGAACCCACGTCCCCTGCATTGGCAGGCAGATTCTTAACCACTGCACCACCAGGGAAGCCCAATCCACCTATTCTTAAAGGTTCTGGTTAGCTCTTGGATGGATTATTAAAATTTCCTCTCAGACTGTCATTTTTCATGGTGCTCCTGTTCTTCTGCCTGGAATTAACACCTTCTCACTTGACAAATGGCCTACTCAAGTGGCAGTTGTCTTTCTGCTCCCTTCTTGAAGGCAGTGTTACTTAGTCATTTGATGAATGTTTATTGAGCATCTACTGTTTGCCAAGTACTGTTCTGGGCACTAGGAATATATCACTGAGCTGGACAGACAAGGTCCCTCCTCTCATGGTGCTTAATACTGTTGTGAGGCAAGAAAGGCAAACTAGTACCCTGTTTCATCCGACATTTAAAAGTGTTAGAAGGAAATAAAATGGGAATGAGAGAGAGTAACTGGATGCCTAAATTGGGTGGTAAGAGAGACCTTTCTGAGGAAGGTAATTGTGTAATGCATTTATGGGTCTGCATGACTCTTCCACTATACTGAGCCCTTAGTAGCACCTTGAGCTATTATCTATCTATTCTTGGCTTTTAAATGATGAGTGACTAAATGAATTATGTGGCTACTCCTCCCCTTTTCCAGTAGTCAGTGCACTACCTGAAACTCTTCCTTAACTCAGATCAAATTACTTTCAGCCTTCTGCAGGTTGTCTCTGCAGCCAAGGTAAGAGAGATGCCGTCCTTACCCTAGAGAGGCTCCCAGTCTCTGGGCAGGAATGTGATAAAACTTGCTTTGGTAAGTATTCTGTGCACCCGGACAGAGAAATCAGGGTGTTTCCAGGGGAAGGCCACTCTCGGCAGCTTCCCTCCAGATAGTTTAATTACCTTGATTTGTACTTAGATCAAGGAAAGCTTGATCTTAGGAAAGCTGACTAGTAAAGCTATATTGGTCTATAAAACCAGACTCCAGTGTGCTAATTTTATGATGAGAAATATGTCAGGTGCAGTAGACTTCCCCATTGGCCTTAGTGTGTTTTCTTCATGTAATCATATCACTTGGGAAGCTTAATTGAAGTCAAGAGATAGCTCCACATATCAGAATGAGGGGAGTTTAGTTCTAGGGATGGAATGTTGACCAACATCAGAATACCCCTACCACGAGCCTGACACAGCTTCCCTCCCCACTTCAGTTTGCTTCAGTGATTCTTGGTTCTTTTGCATCTTCGACTTGATATTTTATCTACCCCCAAATGGCATGATTTTACTTTTTATTTTTTTGGCCACACCACGCTGCATGTGGGATCTTAGTTCCCCAACCAGGGGTGGAACCCATGCCCCCTGCATTGGAAGCGCAGAGTCTTAACCACTGGACTGCCAGGGAAGTCCCTTTTTTACTTTCTTAAACAGTCACTCTGATTTCCATTATATTTCAGGCCTTGGGACCCATTACTTTCTCTTTCACATTACTTTGCTTATTGCTTTTGTTGAAAGTATCCTATAGCTCTGGCTTGGGGGTGAGGGTGGGGGGTAAGTTTCCAAACTCACTGTCTTCCCCAAATGTGCTAGGATCTTCAGGCTACCCAGTTTATTCAAATCTGTGTGACACCACTATCAGATACAGACCTAAAGTTCCCAATGTGCTAAATTATAGGTGGCCTACCTGTAGAAAGGTAGCGTTAAAAGCTTTTCTCGGGTTATGACTGAGGTGTGTAAACATGAGGAAATCCTATAGGTCAAGGACAGAAGTCCAGCGAGTGGAGACCCAGGGGGAAGTTAAATGGCCTGTGACCGTCCACGCAGCAGCTGAGGCTAGTTTTCAGAGGAGTGGGAATAGGGGCCTTCAATTAACATTGAGCCATCCTCTTACGCTTTGAAGATGGGAGCAAGGCTCTGTCGCGGAAGAACAGGTCGCTGGACCCCGCGGCGAACGCCTAGTCCTGTTCCACCGGGTCTCCGAGCTTCGGGTTCCTGAATACAGAATGAAGAAGGCGACAGCTCAGGCTTGCCTCTCTGCGCATAAAACCCTTTGATTTTGTTGTAAAACTACACTTCCACGTGAGGATCTTAGAACAAAGAAAATGAAAGATAAATGACGGGCGTTAAAAGAGCTGGCAACTCGCCGCTCACGTCCGAGTTACAACACTCGTAACGCAAAGCGCAGGAATCCAAGCGGGCGCCCGTTGTCAGAATAGCAACGGCGCAGGCTCCGTTCTGACGTAGGGTTTTCTGGGAATTGTAGTTCTCTCATCTTTGCGGGAGAGGAGACGACCTGTCACCGGTATCTTTGCACTGCCGCGCCGACACCAGGGCTGAATGCACGGTCCAGTGGAGGGGGTCGGCGTATCAACAGTTAACAACAACTGTAATAGGAAACTATATATAACAGGGCTGGTGGGACTTCAACAAAGGCCTAGTAAATGCTCAGGAATTCGGGAAGCTTTCACAGAAAACCGTGCGATAACCGATGCGGACGGATTACGCATTCGCCTGGGAGACAGTGGAAAGGTAGCAAGTGGGATCATTACAGGCAGAAGAAACTGCTCCTACAAAGTTTGTAAGCATGGGAGCAATTCTGGATGGCTGAGAACACGAGGGTATTGAGTAGGGGTTGGTGAACAATTGGATCTGACGATTTAGAAATGGGAAGAAATCAGATCATGGTCTTGAATACCAAACCCAAGAATTTGGACCTTTTCTTGAATACACCTCACACGCAGCCCAAGCAATATGAATGACCCCCTCCTTTGCGTTCTCCCTTTTGTTCATCTTTGTTTTATCACTCACTTACCACAGCATTCTGGCTGTGTCCTCGTCCCAAGAGCTCAACAAGGATCATGGCCGTGTGATAAGAGCTCAGGAATTTTTTTTTGAACGATCAGATTTCAGTTTTTAGAAAAGCAATTAGCAACATTAAGAAGAGAGGGTAAGAAGAGAGCAAGGCTGGATGTAAAAAATCATCAGAGTTCAAAGTAAATTGCTTTTCCAGCCTGCAATTTTCCCTCCAACCAAGGGTTGAATCTGGCAGCTCAAGGCCATTTCCATCCTGGGTTTTGTTTGGTCAGCGCTTTAAAAAAAAAGATTAATTACCCCATATTTTTAAAGTGGAATGTTTCACACTTAAACAATAACAAAAGATTTCTGGCTTCTCTTGAAAAATTTTAAGACTTGACAATTTGGGGCCCTGATTCTTGACAGCAACAGAATGGAGCTGAGTAGCTGCTGCCCCCTTTAGACAGGACATAAGCTCTTCGGTTTGTCACATTCCCCAACACTCCTTCCATCCCTTAAACTGAGGCCAAGTACCAGCTACCATTTATCATGATGCTTTTGTTTTCATTTCTCTACAGTGAGCTAGCTCTGTTTGGCCTTGGAGGTGTTTAAGTTGCCCATCTTTGTGCTAATCTATCCTGCCTGGTATCCAAGGAGTGATTCAATGAAATTAGTATTTTAGAAAGATTAGTCAGTGCAAAACAGACTGAAGTGAGGAGCCAGGAGGCAGAAAGGAAGAAAGAAATTGGAAACCTATTGAAGGAATATTTGCAAGAATTTGGCCAGTAATTAAATATTGGGTGAAAGATGAGGAAAAGGCAAAATACAACTTCAGAGTTTCCTACCTGAATGGCTGGGAAGATGATATCACCAACATAAGAAACTGGGAGAAGTGGAAGGGGTGGCGGTGATCACTACCTTGCTACCTCTAGTATTTTGTGGGCAAGGGCCATAAGTTACCAATTCTATAATCCTCCAGTATTGTGCCGGGCATGCATTAGGTGCCCAGGAAATTCTAGCTGAACTGAAACTGATCTCAGGTGGGCTATACCTGATGAGGGGGGAAGGAAGGGAGAATTGGAATGCTGGAACAAAACCAGAACGTTGTGGGACCTTAGGAATTCTCTCCAGAGTGGATGAACCCGGGGCTTGGGGACAGTTAATCCATTTTGGAGGAAAACCTATGCAAAAGTCCTGAAGCAGAGCAGGAATTTGGCATGCAAAAATGGAGACGGGATGGGGGGGAATGGTGTCATTCCAGGGAAAGGGAGGAAAAAAAAAAATCAAAGAGACTGGATGGCAGGACTTTTCCTGGAAGACACTGGAAGAGCAAGCTCTTGGTTGGAACATTAGGCAGGAGATTTGGGACAATGAGGCTGGCAAGGTTGGAAGGCCAGACTTCTCTAAACAGTTTTGAGAGCACATCACTTAAAAAGAAGTCTACAGCCCCGAGCTGCTGCTGCTGCCCCCAGCTCCCCTGTGGCAGGGAGGGCACCAGGTCACTGCATCCAGAGGGGCCCAGAAGGGGAAGGAGGCATAGCCTCCACCGCAGCAGCTGCACCCACCGTGCAGAGCATCAAGTGTGGGGTGGTAGGCGGTGGGGCTTGTGGGCAAGACGTGCCAGCTCATCTGCTACACAACCACTGCCTTCCCCAAGGAGTACCTCCCCACAGCGTTAGACAGTTATAGCGCCTGCAGGGCTGGCGCACGGTGAACCTGCACCTGTGGGGCACAGCGGGCTGGGAGGGGTAGGGCCGCCACCGCGCACACTCCTACCCTCAGACCAATATGTTTGTCATCTGTTTCTCCATTGCCAGTCCGCCCTCCTATGAGAATGTGTGCCACCACTGCCCCGATGTGCCCATCCTCCTGGTGGGCACCAAGAAGGACCTGAGAGCCCAGCCTGACACCCTATGACGCCCGAAGGATCAGGGCCAGGTGCTGGCCAAGCAGATCCATACTGAGCGCTACCTCGCGTACTTTGCCCTGCAGCAGGACGGCGTCAAAGAAGTGTTTGCTGAGGCTATCCAGGCCGTGGTCAACCCCATGCCTAGCAAGCGTGGGTGGCCCTGTGTCCTCTTGTGACCCTGACACTCAGGTTGGAGGCTGCCCCTGCCCCCCCACCAGTTGTGCCTTTGTGCCTTGTCTGCCCCCAGCTGTGCCTTTACGAATAATTCTGGCACCCCTTGCCAAGGGGGCTCCCCGAAAGCCTTTTCTCCTTAAGGAGGCCCACAGGGAAAGGGGCTTTGGGCCCTGCCCCACTCTGCTTGGGAACACTAGGTATTCTCGAGAGCTCACCCAGGCCAAGGTCAGACCCTTCCCCAAGAAGCCAACCCAGCGCCCCCTCCCCACTTTCCTCTACTGACCAGTTGATCCAGCTTTCCACACAGATGTTGCTGCCTACTGCGGTGCCTTCTCTCAGGTTAGGAGCTCTCAGCCATCCCTAACCTCTCCCTCGCTGCTCTTCAAATTGCCCCCCCTCAAGATACTCTCTCCCCTCCCCAGAAAAGGAGCCACAGAATCCTAAGATGAATGTGCCCTAACTTACCCCCCCCAACCCCCGTGTGCTCAGGCCTTTTGCATCCACTGACTGACTCGGCCCCACCCCCACCCCCTCCGGGCTCCAGGGGGCCCCACCTACTCCCATCAGCATCAATAAACCTCCTGTCTCCAGCGGAAAAAAAAAGAAAAAGAAGTTCTCAGCCCAAACCTCCCAAAAATAAATATTTATTTACAAGTTATTTATATGTACAACTAATGTAATATTATGCTCTTTATAAACATTAACACACAAACAAGAAATTAAAAAACACAAAAATTAGAAATATTCTAGTATTTTCTTCCCACTCCCGCAACGTATATCACGTATCATAATCACACACTGCCTAAGTTACCTCCCCCCCCAGCCCCTCCCCCTCCACCATCACTTCGGAGCCCCTGCTGTAATCAAAGGGAGCCTTTGGAGTTTCTGAAACAGAGGAGGGGCATGGTCTCTGACGACTTTCCCGAATCCGCAAAGTAAAAACAGACTGCGACATCAAAGACCTGCAATTGCTAGAGCGCTTTCCACGTGCCAGGAAACGCCTCAGTTCTTTAATATAACTCATTTAATCCCCAAAGCAATCCTACTCTGTAGGTACCATTATCGTCTTTTAAGATATTCTTATCTTAAGATGAAACCAAGGCACAGTGAGGTTAAGAAACTTTTCCAGGCTGACACAGAAGTGGCGGAGCCAGAATTGGAACCCACCCTGGGTGGGTCCACACTCCATGAGCTTAACCGCTACTGGAGGGGAATGAGGGGGGCTCCCTTGGTTAAGTCCCTCACCAATCACTGCTGTCGTGAGAATCCAAGGTACAGCACGAGAAGGCAGCAGGAAATCACTAACCCCCCGGCCACCTCTTACTCAGTTGTCTAGGCAAGGTCGGCTTATCCGCAGTCTCTGGAGGCCAACTCAGCCGGTCGCGCAGGCGCAGATCGACAGGCTTGGTTTCTATGGTTCCAGGGCGCGACTGCGGAAGGCAGGTCGGCTCCCGTCGTCGCGCTGCAAGCGTCGCGCTGCGGGCTTCCTTTGCGGCAGGCCTCATTGTCGCCTGAGGATCTTCTAGTGGCGGCGGTCAGCAAGGAGTCAAGGGCACGACTGCTGGACGGTAGGGGCTGCGTTTGTTTGCGGGACGATTAAGCCTAAGGAGCTTCCTTCCGAGATCTCTTTAACAGATTTCCTCTTGGCTTGCTGGGTGTCCGTTCTCCCTGGCCGTGTTTTCTGCTTTTCCAGGCCCCTTGGTCCACACAGCCAGTGTCATCGAAGCTTGTAGATCGCGCTTCTCTCAGCTCTCTTTCCAGGTTAACGTAGCTTTGTGGCGGACTAATACTTTGGCCTTCTGTTTCTTAACCTGAAGTCCACGCTCCTTGTCCCGGCTTGCATGGCCCTGCGGGATTTGGGCCCCGTCAACCTCTTAAGCTCGTTTCGTTCTTCTTCCCGACATGCACTCTGCGCTCCAGCCACGTCTGGATGCTCAGTATCCCCCAGACATACCCAGCACCTCCGGCTCTAACTCGTGCTGTGTGTGCGCTACTGGAATACTCTGCTCACGGAGCTTCACTTGGCAAGCGCAACCCATCTCAAAGGCATTTTCCAGTCTCATGGGCAGAATTGGTGCTTCCTACTTCGAGCTGTACCTCTTGTGCTTTTCCGTTGGGTTCCCAATTCCACGTGTGTGTCCCCATTTCAGTGCTTAGGTTGCACTGCTTTTCCTCCCCATCCCAGTGTCTGGAACGTTATTACTAAGTAAATGACTGAAAGAATGGGTAGAAAAATTTTGGATTACATTCATTTGTAAATCTGCCACTCATAGGTAACTACTGACCCTTTTTTGTGCTTCCTTCCAGTCTTCTTTTGCAGACAGTTTTTTTGGGGGGGCATTATTGTAATCCCCCCTTTTTTCATTCAATATTCAAGTGTATGTTCCATGTGTATTCTTTTCCCCTCATGTTCTACCAGATAGGTACGAGATTTGATTATGCATTTCTCTATTGTTGCACTTTAAAGTTGTTTGAAATTCTTTTTTTTTTCCCAACAGTTACTGAGCTCCTACCTGGTCCCTGCCCTGAAGGCACTCATTGTTCAATGGGGGAGGCATTCATGTATATAGTGCATTACAGGGGTGTGCGAAATACTATGAAAAGTCGATGATGCTGTGCTAACACAGGAGGGACATAACCATTTCAGGATGGCTTCTTAGAAGTGTCATCTAAATTATATGGATCGGAAAATGTAAAGAAATGTTTTCATGCTTGTGCTTTTTTGTTTATTTCAGTTATTTCTTCAGATCTGTCTCAAAGAATTGGGATAACTGAGTCAAAATATAAACACTTTTTTTTAACTTTTGATAAAAATGACCTTATCAATATAGAGGATTTTAATGCATTGTTGTTTAGCTCTAGTTGTCTTTTCCTTGAGTTTTGTGAAAGCACGGAAATTGCTCATCTACCATAAACTGGAAGAACCTGTCTAATGAAAAAGTTTGGGGAGAAATAGTTGGGAGAATAGTATAAAATATCTTTCTTGAGAGCTAGGTATCTAAGTTATTTCATTTTTCTCAGAAGTTTCTCATTTGATTGCAGTTTTACGGCATTCTTTCTTTCTTTTTCTTCCACTTCAGCCATGCCTTTCTTTGATGTGCAGAAAAGGCTGGGTCTTGACTTAGACCGCTGGATGACAATCCAGAGTGCTGAGCAGCCTCACAAGATTCCAGGTCGATGCCATGCTTTTGAAAAAGAATGGATAGAGTGCGCACATGGTATTGGTGGTATTCGCGCGGAGAAAGAGTGCAAGATAGAATTTGATGATTTCATAGAGTGTCTGCTTCGACAGAAAACGGTGAGGAAGTGATGGAGACAGGCACTGAATTACTTCCTCGTTTCTTTGGGGCTACTTTTAAGTACTTTTAATTGGTCACTGGGCATTAGTTTGCCCAATGTGAATTGGCAAAACTTTTGTGGTGAAACTCCTTCCGTACTTAGGTACCATGTCAAGGAAGTTAAAAACCTTCAGAACTGAGAAGGGCCTCTTATTCCTCAGTGTTCTTCCTAATGTTCTCACATATTTTCCTTAGCATTGTACCCTGCTGCAGCCACCAGGTTAGAAATTTCATGTGTATATTTCCATTTTTGCACAGATTATAAAGAATACCAACCAGCATTGGGTGTTTGTCTTTGAAAATCTTTGGGTGAATATATTTCAACCCAATATATATATCCAACCCTCATTGGGGAAGAGATTAAAATCCTGTAGATCTATTACATTGAAACTGATAAAACAATCTCTGGATTGATTTCTATTCTGGGGAGGATGGAGGTGTTAATGAGATTGCTTTAGGTGAGCCTAACCAAAAATGCAGGGGGAAAAAAAAGTTAATGGCATGGTGTCTGCTTCCTCAAGAGTTGAATGAATTGCATAACATGTAGGGCCCTGTTCTCCCTTAGAGAAGAAATCTTTGGCTGTGGGCCATCATTTTGCCTATTTCTGTGCTCCAGATATAACAAATATAAATGTTTTCATTACTCTTAACTCCTTGGGGTTCAGGGATACAATTTAGATTTTCAGTTAAATGTTTCTCAAAGTTATCTGTATCAAAATTTTAAAATTTCTTGTCTTTTATAATCTGCTCTTGGCATTTGGATTATGTGAAGCCAAATTTGGAAGGAATGAAGGGGTGTCAGGTAATAATTTTGTATTGATCTCTAAAGGAATATTGATCATTGAGTAATATTGTAGTATTACTGAGGGACAAGGAGTGGGTCATGGTTGGCCACCTACCAGCTCTTTAGTTCACAATATGTCTTAACTTGTCTTCTGCGGGCCCCACTTATTCCTTGCTCAGATTAAGACTTTCCTCATTATGGAAAATTAACACCAAGAAGAGACAGTGTGATGAGGTGGGAAGAACATTAGATTGGGAGTTTGGAGAGCTTGATTTTGATGCTGGTTTTGCCGCTACTAGTTTCGTGACTTTGAGCAAGTCATTTCTCTTGTAGTCTTGGTTTCCTTATCTGGAAATATAAAGTGTTACTCTAAGGTCACTCCTCATCCTGTGAGTTTATTGAATAGACATGTTACCATTTTGGAGGTCATCTAAGTGAAGAAGCTAGTGAATCAAGGAATTAGAATCCAGCGCTGTTCTAAGTTCTTAGAATGTAATAATGCATATATTTCTCAAAATGACTCCTGTGAGATGCATTACGTTTATTTTCCCCATTGTATGATTAAAAAGTTGAAGCAGGGAAATATTAAGGCTATTACCTAAGGTCATATAGCCCAGTAAGAGGTGGAAATGGCATTTGAACCTGGCAGTGCTGGTTCCACACCCTGTGCTTGTATCTAGAACACCAAGTGGTGATTGGTTCTAGGTGGAAGAAAGATTTGACATATGATGGTGTGATAGCTCAGCCATGACTAGTCTGTTGGGAGACTCTTTAACAGAGAAATGTTAAGAATACAGTTTTTAAAATGGTTATTGTTTATGTTAGTATTTAGGCTACCTAGAGTTTTTTTTCCTACTGAAGTTACATCCTAACTAATTCTTTAAAGTTCATGGGATGTTTAATTGAACATACTACCTCTTCATGCCTTTGTGAAAACCTAGTCATTCACTCAAAAAATATTTATTGGATCACCTATTCTGTCAGGAACTATTCCAGGTACCGGAAATATAGCGGTAAGCAAAAGTCTCTGCCCTAATGGAGCTTATATGCAGGGCAGTGGGGCAGGGGTGAGAGTGACAGTGAGCGGTGGGATACAGAAAATTTCCAAACAAGGGAAGATAGCGTGTCCGGTGTTGGTAAGCGCGGTGGTGAAAATAAACAGGAGAACGATAGGAAGCAGGAGAAGGCATGTATGCTCTTTTAAATAGAGTGCTACAAAAAGAGCTCAGTGATAGAAGACATTTGAGCAGAGACTTTGAGATAGTGAACCACATGCACATGAGGGAAGAATGTTCCGGGCAGAGGAAACAGCAAGTGCAAGGGTCTCTGAGCTGGAGCAGAGAGCCAGGAGAAGGGTATTAAGAGATAAAGTCAGAGACGTGGGCTTTTTAAGTCATTCCAGGGAAGGAGTCAGCTTTTCCTCTCGCTAAGATGAAAGCCGTTGGGTTTTGAGCCACAGAATAGTGCAGTCAGGATTAGTAAGTCTGTTTTCCATGTCACAGAATCCATGAATTAGGGTTCTCATACAATCTTGAATAGCATGGCTTTCCTCTGTTGGGAATGTCCTACTGAGGAGAAGAGGCAGAACTCAAGGCTCTGCCTATCTGAGTGATTAGTAGCTGAGCACATACCACGTCTTTCTTTCAGTGTGGTCCAGAGACCTCTTTGGCTATTTCTGCTTCATTCATACCAGTGAACAGTCACCAGCAGCAGTGCCACCTTCACAAAGAGAGATCAGGAATATATAAGCTGTGAGATGATCTCAGCTTTTAATATTTTAAAAGATTTTAATATGCACAGGTATACCTCTTAAAACCTTTGGATCTGTATTGTTTTTGTAAATACCTGTATTCCTCTATATCATAGGAACATTTTAGTTATTAGTTTTCAAGGAGATATTATTATATATACCAGAAATTTATTTGTTAAAAGCTTGGGAAATGGGTTCTTTAAAGAAGGGATTTATCCCAGAGGCCCTCTAGGATGAAAGACTTCCATAGTTTAAAAATGAAACCAATTTTTTATTCAGCTTCTCCAGCCCTCACTTTCCAGTGCATATCTCCCCCAAGTTTAAATACTTTCTTCCTTTGACAGATGAAACGTCTGAGTGCCATCAAGAGGCAGCGAGATAAGCTAATAAAGGAAGGGAAGTACACACCTCCACCTCAGCACCTGGGCAAGGAGGATCCTTGGCCCTGAGCAGAGCAGCTGCCGGTGGCTGGAGGCTGATTTTCACGTTCTCTCTTCTCTGCTGGAAACTTTACGTACTGAAAACACTTTTGTGAAAGTGTCTAAAAATAAAGGATTGCTCTCTCCTATTTGTTCTATATTCTCTTGGATCATACTTCTCTATACTGAGGTTGCAACCTATTTTTTAAGTTTGAGAAAATGCATTTATCTTAAAAATTAGCATCTAGGGAATAATAAGCAGCATTTAACGAATGCTTACTATGTAAGTACTTTAAATATGGTAACTCATTCAAGAAGTTGCAGTGTTTGATTCTGGTTTATTTTCTGTAAAGCACCAACTTGGGCCGGGAGGGAGAGTCAGTACAGAGGGTGGTTGTGTGTTTACGCTAAGGTCTGTGAAGTGTAAATTTAAGGCTTTAAGAAAATGCCAAGTTCAGATAACCTCATTTTGAAGAGGCAACACCATTGTTTCAATTTGCCATCAGTGTTGTGTGTGTTATACATTAGTGGTATATTAGTACTACTATCTGACATGCTTAGGAACATGTTTTCTTTGGTTTTTGTTTTTATTTTATTTATTAATTTATTTTGGCTGTGTTGGGTCTTTGTTGCTGTGCATGGGCTTTCTCTGGTTACGGTGAGCGGGGGCTACTCATCGTTGCAGTGTGCGGGCTTCTTATTGCGGTGGCTTCTCTGTTGCAGAGCACAGGCTCTAGGCATGTGGGCTTCAGTAATTGCAGCACACGGGCTCAGTAGTTGCGGCACACGGGCCCTAGAGCACTCGGTCTTCAGTAGTTGTGGCACACGGGCTTAGTTGTTCCACAGCATTTTGGATCTTCCCAGACCAGGGCTGCATTGGCGGGCAGATTCTTAACCATTGAGCCACCAGGGGAGTCCTTAGAAACATGTTTCCAGATGTAGAAGGGAAGGTATGAACCCTAGAAAATTAATATAAGTGTTGAGAATATAATGGAAACCTCAGATATCCTGCAGCATTTCTTAAACTATTTTTTATTGTGTTAAAATACACATAACATAAAATATATCATCTTAACCATTTTTAAGTGTACAGTTCAGTGGTATTAAGTACATTCACATTGTTGTGCAACCATCACTACCATCCATCTCTAGAGCTCTTCATCTTGGAAAACTGAAATTATATCCATTAAACAATAACTCCCTCTTCCTCCTTCCCCCTAGCACCTGGCAACCACTATTCTACTTTCTATCTCTATGATTTTGACTACTCTTAAGTACCTCATTATGAGTGGAATCATACACTGTTTGTCTTTTTGTGACTGGCTTATGTCACCTAACATAATGTCCTCAAGCTTCATACATGTAGCATATATCAGAATTTCTTTCCTTTTCAAGGCTGAATAGTATTCCATTGTATGTATATACTACATCTTGCTTATCCATTCATCTGTCAGTAGACACTTGGGTTGCTTCCATGTTTTAGCTTTTGTGAATAATGCTGCTATGAATATGGGTATACAGATATCTCCTTGAGACCCTGCTTTCAATTACATTCCCACCAGTACTGCAGAAGAGTTCTAATTTCTCCACATCTTCACCAACATTTGTTATTTTCTGGGTTTTTTTGATAGCCACCTAATGGAAGTGAGATATCTCATTGTAGTTTTTTCTTAAAATTTATTTTTAAATTAAATTTATTTATTTGACTGCGTTGGCTCTTCATTGCTGTGCGGACTCTCTAATTGCAGCGAGCGGGAGCTACTCTTCATTGTGGTGCATGGGCTCCTCATTGCAGTGGCTTCTCGTTGCAGAGCACGGGCTCTAGGCGTGCGGGCTTCAGTAGTTGTGGCTCATGGACTCTAGAGCACAGGCTCAGTACTTATGGTGCATGGGCTTAGCTGCTCCGTGGCATATGGGATCTTCCCAGACCAGGGATTGAACCCATGTTCCCTGCATTGGCAGGCAGATTCTTAACCACTGCACCACCAAGGAAGTCCTCATTGTAGTTTTGATTTGTATTTCCCTAATGACTAGTGATGTTGAATCTTTTCACGTGCTTATCGACCATTTGTATATCTTGTTTGGATATATGTGTATTCAAGTCTTTTGTCCATTTTTGAATTGAGTTGGGGTTTTAAAAAAAATTTTTCCTGAAGTCCAATTTTCTATTTTTTCTTTTGTTGCCTTTAATGTCATATCCAAGAAGTCATTGCCAAGTCCAATGTTGTGAAGCTTTTGCCCTATATTTTCCAAGTTTTATGTTTTTTAGGTCATGGGTCCATTTTGAATTGATTTTTAAAAATATAGTGTTAGGTAATGGTCCAACTTCATTCTTTTGCACGTGGATATCCAGATTTTCCAGCACCATTTGTTGAAAAGACTGTCTTTTCCTCATTGAATGATCTTGGCACCCTTGTCATTTGGCCGTATGTGTGAGGGTTTATTTCTGGACTCTTATACTGTCTGTCCATGTTTCTGTCTTTATGCCAGTGCCACACTGTTTTGATTACTGTAGCTTTGTAATAAGTTTCAAAGTCAACAGTCCTCCTGATTTGAGTTCTCCAGCTTTGTTCTTTTCAGGATTGTTCTGGCTATTCAGGGTTGCTTAAGATCCTATATGAATTTTAGGATGGGTTTTTCTATTTATGCAAAAAAATTGGGACTTTGACAGGGACAGAATTAAATCTGTAAATTGCTTAGGGTAGTACTGATATCTTAGTAACTGTCTTCCAGTCCATGAACATGAGATTTCTTTCCATTTATTTATGTCTTTAATTTCTTTCAGCAGTGTTTTATGGTTTTCATTGTACAAGCCTTTCACCTCCTTAAGTTAATTCCTAAGTATTTTTTTAGATGCTATTTAAAAAATTTTTATTTTATGTTGGAGTATAGTCGATTTACAGTGTCGGTGTACAGCAAAGTGATTCAGTTGTATATATACATATATCTATTTTTCAGATTCTTTTCCCATATAAGTTATTACAGAGTACTGGGTAGATTTTCCTGTTCTATACAGTAGGTCCTTGTTGACTAGCTATTAGATGCTTTTTTTTTTTTTGGCTGCTCTGGGTCTTCATTGCTGCCCATGGGCTTTCTCTAGTTGCAACGAGCGGGGGCTGCTCTTTGTTGCAGTGCACGGGCTTCTCATTGCAGTGGCTTCTCTTGTTGCAGAGCATGGGCTCTAGGCACATGGGCTTCAGTAGTTGTGGCATGTGGGCTCAGTAGTTGCGGATTGTGGGCTCTATAGGGCAGGCTCAGTAGTTGTGGTGCATGGGCTTAGTTGCTCTGCAGCATGTGGGATCTTCGTGGACCAGGGCTCGAACCCGTGTGCCCTGCATTGGCAGGCAGATTCTTAACCACTGTGCCACCAGGGAAGCCTCTAGATGCTATTTTATTTTATTTTTTATTATTTATTTGTTTGTTTGTTTGTTTGTTTGCAGTACGCAGGCCTCTCACTGTTGTGGCCTCTCCCGTTGCGGAGCACAGGCTCCCGAAGCGCAGGCCCAGCGGCCATGGCTCACGGGTCTAGCCGCTCTGTGGCATGTGGGATCCTCCCAGACTGGGGCACGAACCCGCATCCCCTGCATCGGCAGGCAGACTCTCAACCACTGCGTCACCAGGGAAGCCCAAAACCATCTCTTCTTTTCTTTTTTTTTTTTTTTTGTGAGTGCTATTTTAAATGGAATTGTTTTTGCAATTTTTTTTGTTTTTTCAGATTGATCATTGTTAGTCGTACAGCATTTTGGTCATAAATGTCAGCTGTAAGTTTTGAGTGTAAGTTCTCCTCAAAAGGGAAAGTACATTGTGTCCTAGTCTCAATATTGGAAATAGGGGATTTGGCATTTGAGCAGGCCCTGCTTATTCCTTGTGTTAGCCAAGCAGAGTTTTCTTTTTTTCTTTTCTTTTCTTTTCTTTTTTTGCGGTACGCAGGCCTCTCACTGCTGTGGCCTCTCCCATTGCAGAGCACAGGCTCCGGACATGCAGGGTCAGCGGCCATGGCTCACGGGCCCAGCTGCTCCGCGGCACGTGGGATCTTCCCGGACTGGGGCATGAACCCGTGTCCCCTGCATCGGCAGGCGGACTCTCAACCACTGTGCCGCCAGGGAAGCCCCAAGCAGAGTTTTCTTAAACTAATCATTATCAGTCACAGTGGAGAATAAAGCTGGAGGCTTTCCAGCAAGATCCTGTGCTGTGGCCCTGTGTTAGGTTGTTTTATTGTGCTCTAAACACACAAACTTTTCTGAAGTTTTAAAGCCCCAAATGACTTTAGGTGCATACATATTTATGGAAAAGCAGAGGCCAGTTGGAAATGCCAGAGAGGAAAGTAGAATGTTAATCAAGTCTTAAGGTAGGTACATGCTCTTTCATTCAAAGATATCTTTTATTCTTGAGCTCTGGGTTGTAGAATGAATGGAAATCCCACAAGATTGTATTTACCTAAAGGTAAAAAATGAGTGATAGAGAACACTTAGTTGTGTTTGTTGGAAAGCATTGCCTTGATGTGTTTACAGAATATCAGAAGCCTTTGTTTACATCAGATACCCATAAACACACAGCTCTGGGATAAGCAACACTGCCTCTTGTCTCTGTGTATTTAGCAAACTTTGTGCCTTAATTGCTTTTTTGAGAAAGTAGGACAGCAGTGTTATGAACTGGTGAAAGCAAGGAGCCAGCTCCAAGACCCCTGTTCTTTAAGCATTTGAATAAGAGCAAGCAGAGTTGGGGCTGTATCTTTTTGAACAACTGCGTTGGACTAGAATAGGACTGAGATTGGGGGGTCAGGAGGGAGAGAAAGCTGTGAGGTGCTTTGCTGTTGATGATTAAACACTAAGTTACTTGCTGCCCTTGCCCCCTCTCTTCACTCTGATACATGGGACTCATAACTTCTTTGGCCTCTGCTTTTTAAACCTGACTGTCACAAGGGAAACCACTAAACATTTTGGCAACTGCATTTCAATTTTTCATTTAATTTTTCTGAATAGGTAATTTATGTGGCTCAAAATTCAAACAGTACAAAGGATATATAATGAAAAATCTTCCCCAGGCATCCAGTTCCCCTCCCTAGAGGCAATCAATGTTTTGAGTATCCTAGAGATTCTGTGTCTACACATACATACACACGTTTTCTTTGCCCTTTTTTAAACAAATGGCAGCAAATTGTGCATGTAGTTCATGAATTTTGCTTTCTGTCCTTACTCTATTTTCAAGAATGATCCATAGCAGGCACATGACCCAGTTGGAGCCAATGAATGACTGTTGCTTGGAATCCTGGAAGAGAGGAAGGATATTTCCTCTGGATTTAATGCTGAGGAGGTTTATTGTTTATTGCTGACAAGCATAAATAATGTAGTTGTGCACATTCTCAGGGGTGATTACATTCTGGGACCCTATCAGAGTTGACTCTAAAGATGAACCCCAAATATCTAGAAGTGCAGCCAACACCTTCCCAGCTCAAATTCTAACAAGATCAAAAAGCAGCACCTAGGAAGGTTGGCATTTAGGTTAATCACACGTGAAATCAATCTAAAGCGGCAACTCAGCTCCAACACTCCTCTAGGTAGAATCTGAATGATCACTTCCTTTAATGCTTAGAGGAGGGGATTTCTACTTTTGGGGAAATAAGCAAGAAGTATACTTTATTAGCTTCTATTCTTTTAGAGACAGTATCTGGAATACAATATGAAATTATGAGACATGCAAAGAAGCAAGAAAATGTTCGAAATTTATGAAAGTTTAAGAAAATTGTGACCCATAATCAAGGAGAAGAAGTCAACTAAACTATTATAAATATAAAGAAATTCGCTATGGACAAATGAAAATTCTAGAACTGAAAAATACAATGTCAAACTCACTGAATGGTGTTAACAGTAGATTGGACACTGTAAAAGAAAGGATCAGTTAATATGAAGACAGATCAATAAAAATGATCAAGACTAAAGTAGAGAGAGAAAAAAGATTGTAGGGGGAAAAAAAAGAATCAGTTATCTATGGAATAATATAAAGCAGTTTTGTTGTTGTTGTTTTTACCGTATGATTCCATTTATATGAAATGTCCAGAATCGGTAAATTCATAGAGACTGTGAAAGGTGAGTGATTGCCAGGCAGGGACTGGGATAACTGCTAAGAGGTATGGGGTTTCTTCTAGGGGGATGAAAATGTTCCAGAATTTTACATAGGTGATGTGTAGGCTCGGACCAGTTCTTCACTGTGCAGGACTCTGTACAAGGCAGGAAGTCCACCACATCCTCAAAAGGCCCAAAGTGTGACAACTGGGTACCCTCCAGGCCACCCACCACCCCTTTCCAAACTGTCCCTTGGGGGAAGAACTGACCAGGCTTGGGAATCACTGCTGGGAATGGAGAAGTGGAAGACTGGGCTGAGCAGATTTCAGACTTTCCTTTCTGTTGCCCTCATGGCTCAAACAACTTTGTTCCACACCATCAGGGTTTTTACTGAGCCAAGTCCAAAGTTCAAAAGCCCCACAGTCTCAGAAGCTTTCTCACAAATCCAGGAAAGGAAAGAAGCCCCCATCTCAGGCAGAGGAACAATTTACCACCTCCTCTCAGACAACGTGCCATGGTGGGGCCAACGCCAGGTTTCCAGGAAATCACTCCGCAAAGGAACGTAGGACAGATTCGCTAGTGAGTCCACCAACTCCACCATCACAGGGACAAAGAGGCACATGATTAAGAGGAAAGACAACAGGTACCTGTGGGTGAGATGGATGTCCTACAGAACTTCTTTCTATTGGCTGCACCTAACTTTGAGCTAGTCTACATATAGTTGGAGTTTCAAAAGGAGAGGAAAGAGACAATACAGCATATGACATTTGAAAACAATCTGAAAATGCAATTAAGAAAATTCCATTTATAATAGCCTCATAAAGAATGAAACAAAAAAATTTAACAAAAGAAGGGTAAAACTGGGACTTCCCTGGTGGCACAGTGGTTAAGGGCCCACCTGCCAATGCAGGGGACATAGGTTCAAGCCCTGGTCTGGAAAGATCCCACATGCCACAGAGCAACTAAGCCCATGCACCACAACTACTGAGCCTGCACTCTAGAGCCCGTGAGCCACACTACTGAAGCCTGCATGCCTAGAGCCCATGCTCCACAGCAAGAGAAGCCACTGCAATGAGAAGTCCGCTCACCACAATGAAGAGTAGCCCCCGCTCGCCACAGCTAGAGAAAGCCTGCGCGCAGCGATGAAGACCTAACACAGCCAAAAATAAGTAAATAAATAGATTAATTAATTTTTATAAAAGGGTAAAACTTATACTCAAAGTACAAAATATTAGTGACGGAAATTAAAGAAAATCTTAAAAATGTAAAGGCATTAATGAATCAGAAGACAATATTGTTAGGATGGCAGTACTTCTCAAATTGATCTACATATTCAGTATAATCTCTATCAGAATTCCAGCTAGCTTCTTTGTAGAAATCAACAAACAGATCCTAAAATTTATATAGAACTATAAGGGGCCCAAAATAGCCAAAACAATCTTGAAAATGCAGAAGAAAGTTGAAGGACTCTCACTTCCCAATTTCAAAACTCACTGCAAAGCAACAGTAATCAAGATAGTGTGGTACTGATGTAAGGATAGACATTTAGACCAATGGAATAGAATTGAGAGTCCAGAAATTAATCCACATATCTATGGTCAATTGACTCTTGATAAGAATGCCAAGATTATTTAATGGAGAAATAATAGTCTTTTTAACAAATGGTGCTGGGACAACTGGATAATCCACACGTAAAAGAATGAAGTTGGATCCCTAGTTACCGTATAGAGTGTCTTTTCACAGACCCATTCTAGCACTGGATAAAATCAAGTTTCCACAAATTCAGGGAAATCAACCAGTAATATAACTGCCTGACAAAACAAAAATCAACTTCAGAAAATAATAACAGAAGTCAGAGTCTCTACAATTTTTATTATTTACATGTTCAATATTCACAATGTTCAATATACAATAGACATGTTTACTGTAAACAGGAAGCATGACCCATAGTAAAGGAAAGAGCAGTCAACAGAAACAGACCCCAAGATGACTCAGAAGTCCAATTAGCAGACCAGGACTTGAAAGCATGTATTAAAATTATGTAAAAGGGCTTAAAGGAAAAACTGATCATAGTGCATGAACACATGGGAAATCTTAGAAAAGAAATAAAAACACAGAAAAAGAACCAAATGAAATTTTAGATGCAAAACTACAATATCTAAAATTTTAAATTCACTAGATGGGCATAACAACAAATTGAAGACAGTAAAAGAAAGTTTCACTGACATTAAAGATAGATCAGGACTTCCCTGGTGGCACAGTGGTTAAGAATACGCCTGCCAGGGACTTCCCTGGTGGCACAGTGGTTAGGAATCCGCCTGCCAATGCAGGGGGCACGGGTTCGAGCCCTGGTCCGGGAAGATCCCACATGCTGCGGAGCAGCTAAGCCCGTGCGCCACAACTGCTGAGCCTGCGCTCTAGAGCCCGTGAGCCACAAATACTGAAGCCCACGCACCTAGAGCCTGTGCTCCACAACAAGAGAAGCCACTGCAGTGGGAAACCCACACACCACAACAAAGAGTAGCCCCCGCTCACCACAACTAGAAGAGAGCCTGTGCGCAGCAATTAAGACTCAATGCAACCAAAAATAAATAAATAAAAATAAAATTATTTTTTTAAAAAAAGAATCCGCCTGCCAATGCAGGGGACATGGGTTTGATCCCTGGTCAGGGAAGATCCCACATGCCGCGGAGCAACTAAGCCCATGTGCCACAACTACTGAGCCTGCACTCTAGAGCCCGCAAGCCACAACTTATGAGCCCACATGCCACAACTACTGAAGCCCACATGCCTAGAACCCATGCTCTGCAACAAGAGAAGCCACTGCAGTGAGAACCCCACGCACTGCAATGAAGAGTAGCCCCTGCTTGCTGCAACTAGAGAAAGCCTGTGTGCAGCAATGAAGACCCAGCACAACAACAACAAAAGATCAAAGTGGGATAGCAAAAAAGACAATAAAGGGAATCTCAAAATCAGGTCACGTGTGAGAAATCAGACACAAGAAAGTATATATACTGTATGATTTTATTCATAGGGATTTCAAGAACAGTTAAACCAATCTCTGGTAATAGAAAACAAAACAGTAATTGCCTAGAGAAGCAATTGGATAGGGGTTCGATGGGGAAAAAAAAATGAGAGAACTTTTCTATGGTGATTGATCTATATCTTGATTGTAGTGATGATTAATGTACGCAATCATCAAAACTCATGAAACTGCACTTAAAAGCTATGTAGGGCTTCCCTGGTGGCGCAGTGGTTGAGAGTCTGCCTGCCGATGCAGGGGACATGGGTTTGTGCCTCGGTCCGGGAGGATCCCACATGCTGCGGAGTGGCTGCGCCCGTGAGCCATGGCCGCTGAGCCTGCGCTTCCGGAGCCTGTTGCTCCGCAACGGGAGAGGCCACAACAGTGTAGAGGCCCACATACCGCAAAAAAAAAAAAAAAAAAGCTGTGTATTTCACTGTATGTATGGAATTAACCTAAAAGAAGGCAGGAGAAAAGGAATAGAACAAAAAACCAGATGAAATAAATAGGAAACATAGCAAAGTGGTATACTTAAATCCAACCATATTAATAATTAAGAAATGGTACATATATGAGTAAATGTGAAGGTAGCTTTTTTTCTTCTTTAATGTCTCTGAAAACTACAAAACAATGATGAGAGAAATTAAAGGTGACTGTGATAGGCTGCTTCTAAAATGACTCCCAGTGATCCCATCCCCTTACATGCATGCCCTGTGTATCGCCTTTTGTTGCATGTTGACCTGATTTAGTGACTTGCTCCTAACAAATAGAATATGGTGAAAGTGTTGGAATGTCACTTCTGAGATTAGTTTACAAAAGACTGTTAACTTCCACCTTGCTGGTTCTCTCTTTC
>NW_006780610.1:2617880-2620650 GCF_000442215.2 Lipotes vexillifer | reverse complement strand
TTCTCACTTGCTCACTCTGAAGAAGCCAGCTCCCATGTTTTAACCTGCTTAGGACTTTGACCCCGCCCCTCCCCCCCAGCCACCACCCAGCAGTAACAAGGTGACCCTCATCCATCCAGAGGAGGATCTTGGAAGAGAAGAAACTGATGAATGGAGTTTTTAAACCTGTGTATGAAGTCCAAGGCAGACTCCTGAGTGACCCACATGTCAAACTGAATAGAATCAATAGGGCAAATATTTGAGAACCGAATTATAGTGTGGAATATCATGCAGCTTTTCAGATTGGTCTCTGGTAGCACACAAATGAAGCAGACCAGAATAGCACTCTAACACTATGAAAATGAAATCATGTTTGGAATGATAGCCCACAAAACTAAGCCAGGACCTGCACACTAAACTAAATAGGGTGACTGCCAGCTAAAATAGAAGATTTAAATAGGATCAGAGTTTTATAACATAATATGCAAAATGCCCAGGTTTCAGTAGAAAATCACTCATCATCCCCAAAATTAGAAACTTGAATGAGAAAACATAATCAACAGATGCCAGCACTAAGATAATTTAGATGTTGGAATTATCTAACAAAGATTTTAAAGCAGTCATCATAAAAATGCTTCAACAAGTAATTGCAAACTCTCTTGAAACAAAATAAGAATCTCAGCAAGTAAAGAAATATATAAAAGAACCAATCTGAAATTACTGAACTGAAAAATAGAGTAACCAAAGCAAACAATTCACTGGATGGCCTCAGCAACTGCATGAAAATAACAGAAGAAAGAACCAGTGAACTTGAAGGTAGAAAAATAGCACAGTTCTAGAAGAAATATAATAGAATTTATTTGTGGGCTGGGGTTGGCAAAGATATCTGACAAGGAACAAAGAAATCACTAACCATTATAAAAAATTGTTAAATTGGAATTCATCGAAATTAAGACATTGTTCATCAAAAGACACTATTAAAAAAATGAGTAGGTAAGCCAAGATTGGGAGAAATCTTCAAAATAAATATATCTGACAAAAGTCTTATATCCAGGGTATGTATATATGTGTGTGGGGGATGGTGTATACACACACATATGTATATATTACTTATATTTCTGCAAATCTATAATTAAAAGGCTAACAACCTTGGGTGTTTTTTATTGTTGTTCTTGGTTTTGGTTTTTTTTTTTTTTTTTTTTTGCGATATGTGGGCCTCTCACTGTCGTGGCCCTTCCCGTTGCCGGACGCGCAAGCTCAGCGGCCACGGCTCACGGGCCCAGCCGCTACGCGGCATGTGGGATCCTCCCAGACTGGGGCACGAACCCGTATCCCCTGCATCGGCAGGCGGACTCTCAACCACTGCGCCACCAGGGAGGCCCGGTTTTGTTTTGTTAATGGCAAAAGACTTGAATAAATACTTCCACAAAGGAAGATATAGGAATGGTCAGTGAGCACATAAAAAGTGCCCAATATCATTAGTAATTAGGAAAATGCAAATTAAAACTATAGTGAGAGGGAGTTCCCTGGTGGTCTAGTGGTTAGCATTCAGCACTTTCACTGCTGTGGCCTGGGTTCAATCCCTGGTCGGGGAACTGAGATCCCTCAAGCTGTGTGGCACAGCCAAAAAGAAGAAAACAAAACAAAACAACATATAGTGAGATACCACTTCACACCCATTGGAATGGCCAAAATTAAACAAACAACTGACAACACCAAACGTTGGTGAGGATGTGGAGCATCTGGAACTCTCTTGCACTGCTGCTAGAAGTATAAAATGGTGTTGCCACTTTGGAAAACTATTTTCCAGTTTCTTATAAAGTTAAGCATACATTTACTACATGATCAAGAAATTTCACTCCTAGATATTTTCTCAAGATAAATGAAAATATGTTTAAACAAAGTTCATAGCATTCATGCTATGAACATGAATGTTCATAGCAGCTTTATACATAATAGTGAAAAATCCAAATGATCATCAGTATAATAAACTGTGGTATATCCATATAATGAAATAGGATCTAGCAATAAGAATGAATAAACTATAGAAACACACAAAAACATAGATAAATCTTAAGATCTTTATGCTGAGTGAAAGATGCCAGACACACAGTGCATGTTGTATGATTCCATTTATACAAAACTGTAATAAAGACAAATGGAACCTAGAGTGATTGAAGGTAGATCAGTGGTCGTGGGAGGGAGGAGGGAAGGGGACTGACTGGGAACCAACACACGGGAACATTTGGTGTTAATGGAAATGTTCTATATTTTGATTGTGGTGGTGGTTGCATGAATGTTTACATTTGTGAAAACTCACAGAACTATATTATTTATTTATTTATTTTAATTTGTTTATTAATTTTGGCTGTGTTGGGTCTTGTTGCTGCGCAGGCTTTCTCTAGTTGCAGTGAGTGGGGGCTACTCTTCGTTGCGGTGCATGGGCTTCTCATTGTGGTGGCTTCTCATTGCAGAGCATGGGCTCTAGGCATGTGGTCTTCAGTAGTTGTGGCATGCAAGCTCAGTAGTTGTGGCTCGTGGGCTTTAGAGCGCAGGCTCAGTAGTTGTGGCACACGGGCTTAGCTGCTCCACAGCATGTGGGATCTTCCTGGACCAGGGCTCGAGCCCGTGTCCCCTGCATTGGCAGGGAGATTCTTAACCACTGCACCACCAGGGAAGTCCCAGATCTATATACTTTAAAATGTATGCTTTTTATTTGTAATTTTGCCTCAATTTTAAAATATTTTGGTTTATGGGACTCCAAAGCTTACTTTTTTTTTTTTTTTTTTTG
>NW_006780610.1:2599556-2617438 GCF_000442215.2 Lipotes vexillifer | reverse complement strand
CGCCGGCCCGCCACCCTGGGCTCCCGGCCCCAGCCGCTCTGCGGCACGTGGGATCTTCCCGGACCGGGGCAGGACCCCGTGTCCCCTGCATCGGCAGGCGGACTCTCAACCACTGCGCCACCAGGGAAGCCCCAAAGCTTACATTTTTGAAAGGTATTGAATCCACATCTATCTATCTATCAGTATTCTTTGGTTAGAGCATTGTATTTTGCAGATTTCTCCCAATCTTGGCTTGCCTATTCACTTTTTAAATAGTGTCTTTTGATGATTTATCAATGGAAATAAAAAATAAATTCTGTCCTTTTAGGGACTTCCAATTTAACCATAATTCAAAACAAAATAGGATAAATACAACTGGAGAGCCACTTTATTATTTTTTTCATTTTTTTAGCAGCACAGTTTGTGGGATCTTAGTTCCCCAACCAGGGATTGAATTCATGTCCCTTGTAGTGGAAGCATGGAGTCTTAACCCCTGCACCACCAGGGAAGTACCCCCTTGGAGAGGCACTTTAAAAGGCTCTGAAGAGGAGCTCTTTCCTGAATTACCCTCTACCGAGCTTTATAGTTAAGTCACTTAAGCCTATCTGACTGATGTCCTAACATGAAGGGGGTTTTGGAGTGGATCATGTCTAAGTTTTCTTCCAACACTAAAGTTCAGTGATCTATGAACTCCCAGCTCATCCAGTGCAGTTGCATTGAGGCCTTGAAAGACGGGGCAGGATTTCCACTGGTAGACTTGTGAGAATGGCCATTCTGGCAGAGCATCGCCTGGGCAAAGGTGTGGTCACTGGAAGCACAAGCTCTGCTCAGAGAAGAGCAAGAACTCTGTCTTTAGAGTGAAGGTTAGATGTGTGTTGGGGAGCAGTGTGGAGAAAATTAAAAAGGTGGATGGGGCCCAACTGGGGCCATGACTGCCAGGCTGAAGACTCTTACCCAAGAGTACAGGGTTCCAGAAATATCTGGGAAAGAGGGGTCAACAGAAGGAAGGCAAACAGGCAATAAATTTAGTCCTTCCCTATGTGCATGTCCCTCTTATTAGTGCTTACCTATGGGAGAAAGGTTGCAGATCTGAAAGATGCTGCAGTCTTACTCAACATCAGTGCTGTATTTGACCTAAAGCAGGTTTCTAAATGTTATCCTTGGTCGCATGAGGATCAGGCTTTCAAAAGGAATTTAGAACAGCATTTCCTAAGTGTGCTGTAAGGAACTGCTTCTATGGGATTTCAATAGGTATTCTTTGGGGGAGTTGTAAGAGGTCCATATACAAGAGGTCAAATACATTAATGCTGAGTAAGCTGAGTTATTATTTTTTAATTGTAGAATGTCTTAGAACCTAAACTATGCTAATATGTTTTGTGAATCTCCAAGAAAAGGATAGAATATAGCGTTGCCCTATTGTATTTGGAGATAGAACCCATTTTTGATGAAGCATCTCCTGGGTCCAGTGTTCTATTATACACAGTTTGGAAAATAAAGAGATACAAATTTCTTATCCACAAGGATGAAGAAGAGATTGGCCAACCTACTTTCATTTACCTAATATTTTTATTCAAGACATGGGATTAAGCATGAAACCAAGTACAAGATACTCTGTTGGGCTTTGTGGAAGAGTTAAAGATGATAGAGCATGGCCCTGCCCTCCTGGAGCTCACAGTACAGTGAGAGAGAAAATATGGGCAAAAATAAACAGTTCAAGGTAGAAAGTACTTTTCAGTTTCATGAGGGAAACACATCTGCCTTGAGAGTGATTCTGCTGCCCCACTGGTGCCTGCAGGTTTGGGCACTGAAATGGCAGAGCTGACCAGGCTCTTGTTTGAATCCAGAACTACTTGTTTGAATCCATGAAGAGAAATAGAGCATTTTTATGCCTCTCCTTGGAGCTATTGAAACTTTCACATTACCAGGATCACCAGTCTGGCTGGAGCCACAAACACAGTATTCTTTGCTGTTTTAGAACACAAAGCTGCTTCCCCTCGGGGCTTTACTTTGCAGCCACTGAGAATCTGAGGCTTTTGCTGACCTACATGTTTCTATGGGCCAACTGGCTCACTCTGTAGGGCTTCCATAAGAATGGGCTGGGAGCTTAACTCTGGGTCATGTCCTGATTAGGGGTTTCTCAAGAGGAGGAATGAGCTAGCTGTTTCCTGAGATGAGAGAGGGGAATTTTTTTTCTCTTACTGTAACTACTCGGAACAGTGTGTGCTAAAGCAGAGTTTTGTGCTGGGAGAGAGAGAACATTTCTGCAGTGATGTAGCAGGATCCTTAAGGATTCTGCCAATAGCTCCTTTTCTAGTGTCACATCCAATCTTTGTTGTGGCCAACACTTCCTGGAAATCAAACACAAGTTCTGAAACAGAGATAGCAAGTCCAAACCCCTACGGTAATGTAAGAACTAGCAATACAAGCCTTTTGTCAGTGTAAATACAGTCATTGCAAGAGGAGCAGGACCTATGGTCAGCTCATTACAGTGTCATTACATAAGCTCATCAGAGGGTCAGGGGATGCCTAGCTCCAGCCAATCGTTACCAAGCAGAAGTGCAGGCCAGGATGACTTAGCTTCCAGTGTTATATGAGAAACCAGAAGTCTACATTTTTATGGGAAATATGTGATTTTCAAGTGTTGCCTTTAATTTTTTAAAGGATGTGGAACAACTTCCACTTCTGGAAAGATGGAATAGATATACTTTTCCCTATTCCTCCTACTAAGCACAGATAAAAATCCTGGACATTATCTATTAAACAAACACAAGACTCTGAAAGAGAAGAAAGCAGATGGGCTATAGGGACCTCACGACCCAAGGAGTGACTCAGCAGTGAGTTCCCTGAGTTTTCTTTTTGCCTCCTATATGTCAGACTGGGTACTAGAGAAGCCAGCAACCCAAAAATGCCAGTGGGTACAGGCAAAAGTCCCAAGAGAAAAGCCTGCTTTCTCTGGTCAAAGTACCAGAAAAGGAGCAGCCTAGAAAGACAGACAATCCTTAGACAATATTCCCTCTACTCAAGCCCCTCCTCTATACCCATCAACAAAGGTCAGGTGGAAAGCCTAGACCTCTACCCTCCCCAGGCTGTAATGAGGCATCTCCCCTCCCCTCTACAGTGGTGCCAGAAGAGGCCTAGTTATCCACTCAGGATTTTCACCACTGATCAGCAATAACAAGGTCATCTCTCCCCACAATGCCAATGGAGGAAGTGAGGAGGACCTCTTTCCTCTCTCAGCCAGTGTGGTATCAGTGAAGACCTAATAGGACACCTGAACTCCCACCCCTTCCCAGAAATAGGTGTTAACAGAGGCCAAGTGGAGAACCTGGACTTCCACACCCACCTGGCAGTAATGAGGCAGCATCCCCCCTTTCCCACAGAAGCGATGTTAGAGGAAGCCTCCTAAAACATAAGATATAAACGAGATCCAGAGTCTTACAACACAATATCCAAAATTTCCAGGTCTTAATCAAACGTTACTTGTCATACTAAGACCAGAAAAATCTGAACTTGACTAAGAAAAGATAAACTATAGACCCCAAAACCAAAATGACACAAACACTATAATTATCGGAAAAGGATTTTGAAACAACCATCATAAAAATGCTTTAATGTGTTCAATGACAAACACACTTGAAACAAATGAAAAAATAGAAACTCTCAGCAAAGAAATAGAAAGCCTCAGCCAATAAATAAGAACCAAGTGGACATTTTAGATGTAAAAATATACAATAATGGAAATTAAAACTCAATGCATGGGCTCAACAGCAAAATGGAGAGGAGAGAGGAAAAAAATCTGAACTTGAAGACAGAAAGTGAGTAATTACTCAATCTGAACAACAAAAAAAGATAGACTGGAAAACAACAAAGCAAAACAAAACCAAAAAACCAATACATTGCCTCAGGGACATGTGTAACTATAACATGATCTAACATTCATGTCATCAGAATCATAGAAGAAGAGGAGAAAGTGTATTCAAAGAAATAATGGCTGAAATTCCCCCCAAATTTGGCCAGAAAACCATAAACCTACAGATTCACAAAGCTGAGCAAACCTCAAAAAGGATATTTATGCCAAGACACATCAGAGTCAAACTTGTGAAAATTAAAGTCAAAGGAAATAATCTTGGAAGCAGCCAGGGAGAAATGACACATTATTTATAGAGAGAAAATGATTCAAATGATGGCAGATTTCTTGTCAGAAACCATAGAGGCTGGAAGAAAGTAGCAGATTTTTCAAGTGCTAAAAGAAAAGAACTGTCAATCTAGAATCATACCTGGTAAAAACATCTTCAGAACTGAGGAAAAACAATCAAGACGCTCCTAGATAAAGGAAAACTAGGAATTAATTTCCAGCAGACTTACCCTATAGGGATTGCTAAAGGAAGTTGTCTAAACAGAAAGGAAATAGTAACAGAAGGAATCTCGGAACACTGGGTAGGAAAAAAGAACAACAAAAATATAGGGACTTCCCTGGTGGTGCAGTGGTTAAGAATCAGCCTGCCAATGCGGGGGACACGGGTTCGATCCCTGGTCCGGGAAGATCCCACATGCCGCGGAGCAACTAAGCCCACGTGCCACAACTACTGAGCCTGCACTCTGGAGCCCGTGAGCCACAACTACTGAAGCCCGCGTGCCTAAAGCCCGTGCTCCGCAACAAGAGAAGCCACCGCAATGAGAAGCCTGCGCACCGCAATGAGGAGTAGCTCCTGCTCACCTCAACTAGAGAGAGCCCCGTGTGCAAGGGGCTTTTGACGAAGACCCAACACAGCCAAAAGTAAATAAATAAATAGAAATTTTAAAAAATAATAAATAAAGAAACAAAAGTGTGTGGACCAAACAAAATATGTTTTTAACCTGAGTTTTTCTAGACCAAACACTGGTATTTTCTACCTTTTGCCACCCAGTACCTTACAAATCAACATCTATTACTGAGCGCTTCAATGCAAGGGTTCCCTTGCCTCTCCAACATCTGACAGGGAATACAAATAGGTCAGTGTTTACCAATGAAGTCACGTAGAGGCCTGGTGGAGAGGAGGTAGAGGCTCTGACCTCCCCCATAATAGCATAATTCAGATTGTCTCTTGCTAACATATCTGGAGCCATTCCCTCTCCTTGTGGTCCAAAGAGTAAGCACATAAAACCAGCCAACCTTAGGTTATATCCTCTCTGTCCTAGAGAACAAATGCTCCAGGACATCAGAGAAGAAAGTCTGGACCAGGGGCGATTACTCTTTGTATCATTCAGGTTGTTATTTCTCTCTATATATATTGTTTCCCTATTAGACTGTGAGCTGGAGGGCAGGACTTTCCGATGTCTTTCTAACCCTCTCCATCCTTACCATACAGCAGTCACTCAAGAATCCTTTGCCACTGATGAATTGTAATGCCATTTGTTCAGGGGGATACACAGCTATTTATGATATGAAAAGGAAGTTCATATTTAAGAACAAATTGCTGAGTGGACTTGTTTTACATGAAGACAGTAGGTAAAATACTTAGATAGAAGCCTTTCATGTCCCAGACCAACCTACTTAGCTTCAGACAATTTATCATTTTAGCAACCAAAGACCACTTCTAGGAATAGAGCCTAAAGAAATAATAGCATACCTACATAAAAATGCATGTAGAAAAATATTTGTTGTAGCACTGTTTGGATTTAACAAATTGCAAATAATCAAAATGTCAAAGAGGAAATAGTGAAATAGATTATGGCATACCCCAAATGTCATACTAAGTAGCCATAAAAAAGGAGAGGCAGACCTTGACAAATTTCTACATTAAAAGAAATGCATGACGTCTAAAATAACGAACAAAAACATGATTGGCGAAAGATTAAAAAAAAAAGAAAATGCAAGCTTCAGAGTTCAGGTATATTACATGCATATATTTTCTTTGAAATTATCTATATAAATATAAATATGTGAACTTGGGAAAAAGTCTGGAAGATACACAATAACACTTTGACAGTAATGGATTTGGGGATCTAGGACTAGAGGCAAATTTTTGCTTCTTACTTCAGGGAATTTCTTTTTAACTAGTAGGATTTAAAGATATACACTTAGGGCTTCCCTGGTGGCTCAGTGGTTGAGAGTCTGCCTGCCAATGCAGGGGACGGGGGTTCGTGCCCAGGTCCGGGAAGATCTCACATGCCGAGGAGTGGCTGGGCCCGTGAGCCATGGCCGCTGAGCCTGCACGTCTGGAGCCTGTGCTCCGCAACGGGAGAGGCCACGACAGTGAGAGGCCCGCGGACAGCCAAAAAAAAAAAAAAAAAAAAAAAAAGAAAGAAAGAAATACACTTAGACCCATGAAAAGATGCTCACTCTCACCCACAGTAAGAGCAATGCAAGCTAAAACTAAACTGGCATTTCATTTTTCACCTTTCAGACTATCAAGGATCAAAGATCTTGGTAATATTGTTTTGGTCAGAATATGGTAAGCAAATCTTCTCATACACTTCAAGAGGGAGTATAAATTGGTACAAGCTCAATGCTGAGGCAATTTGGCGATATCTATGAAAATTATAAATGCATATACCTTTTATACCTTTTGACCCAGGAATTTCACTTCTATAAATTTATATTTCAGATATGACACATGTGAGAATTGACATATATGCAAGGTTAATTCGTGGCAGCACTGCAGTAGCAAAAGATTTGAAATCACCTAAAAGTCCACCAGTAGGGTACAGGTTAAATTAATTATGATACAACCATACAATGGAATAACATGCAGCTGTTTATTAAAAATAAATTGATTATTGTGGTCAAGAAATGCAATGTCTTGATTGGCTTAGGCTCAGCTTACAAGATCCCTCCCACTGGGTTGGGGAAGAAGCCCTGAGCTTGAATCCTGGACCTTTGTCTCTTTCCTGTAACCAAGCCTTACCTTGGGCCAGCTCCGGTCACTTGGTCCCTGCCTTGTACTCTTGTCTGATTTCACTTCAATGCCTTCCCTCTGGGCTTTGACCAGCCCTCTCAGAGGCTAGAGTCTATTCATCCATCCATTCAATAAATATTTATTGAACACTATTATGTGCCAGATGGTATTCTGGAGACTGGGGGTATAGCAGTGACCAAACAGGCACAAATTGCCTTCATAGAACTTACAATCTCCCTTGGAACCAGTCCCCATGGCTGAGCTCCATCTTCTGCTGCTTATGTCCACAGTCCTTTGCCCAAATGAGAAAAGATCTGCAAAGCATCTATCTTTATTCCTGATACCTAAAAGACAGTGTGGCATCATAGAACGTAGTCAGTTTTGGGAGCTTATGACTTCCCTATGGCACTTACAAGCTATGAGACCTTGCACAAGCCACTTATGCTTTCTGAGCCCTAATTTCCTCATCTGTAAAATGGGATGATGACAACACATACCTTGTAGGGCTGTAAGGACTGAATATACTGATATTTGCGAAGCATGTGGCACCGCACCGTGCCTGAACAGTAAGGGTTCAACACACGGTAGATGTTTGAGTTTTGTATGCCAGAACCAGGAGCCTTGTGCAGAGGGCTTGGAAGGGAGAGTGACTCAGCATGCAGGAACTGGGACAAGAGAACAGAAGAGCGTAAAGGAGAAGCAGGCTGTAGGCAGCTGTCCCCAGCCGGAGCACAGGGAGCTCAGAGCGGATGGAGAAGCGGCAGACGGTGGGCAGCAGCCCTCCCAGGATCATCTCTGCTCTGGGGGGTGTCTGAGAGCAACTAGCAAAGAAGAGTGGGCAGCAGGGCTGAGACAGCCCATGGGTCCCAGGAATCCAGATGGCAAAGGGACAGGGGCTACAGAAGGCTGGAACAGAGGCAGCCGAGCCTGCCGCCACCAAGTCCCCTAGCTTCATCCCTGCTTACCCTCTTCCACACTGCAGCCAGTCCCTCCCGCTTTTTCAGGAGCCTCACATCATCCGTACGTCATTCTTTCCAACTTCCCCCTCTTTATTACTTCTTTCAGATCAATACTTGAACATGCTCAAATCTTTCCCTGTTTAAAAACAAATAAGCAAACAAACACCCAACTCCACATCCCCTCTGTCACTACCCTACCATTCCTCCTTCCCTTCGCTGCCAAACTTCTCTTGTCTCCTTCCCACTCGCTCCAGCCTGGCTTCTCCCTGCAAAACTCTCCAGAAGGGCTTCCCTGGTGGCGCAGTGGTTGAGAGTCCGCCTGCCGATGCAGGGGACGCGGGTTCGTGCCCCGGTCCGGGAAGATCCCACGTGCCGCGGAGCGGCTGGGCCCGTGAGCCATGGCCGCTGAGCCTGTGCGTCCAGAGCCTGTGCTCCGCAACGGGAGAGGCCACAACAGTGAGAGGCCCGCGTACCGCAAAAAAAAAAAAAATAAAATAAAAAAAAGTCTGCTGAGCCTGCTCCTGCCCAATCACCAAGAACAATAGAAGACTTGCTGTGCATCCTGGTGCAGGCCTTCTGTGTCTCTGGACCTCTAGTGTACAAATGAGAAACGAGAGGTAGCTGGTTTCCTTGTGCAGCAGAAGAGGGATAGAGGACCCCACACTGCCTCCCCCGTAACAGGAAACAGTAGAATGATAAGGAGCATCTGCACTGCATTTCATGTCACAATGGGACAGAATATGTTCCCTGCTCAGAGCCCTTTAGCGGTTTTCCAATCACACTCAGAATGAGCCTCAAACTGCTTGTACAAGGCCTCCCAGGGACTATAGCTCCTGCCCTTCTCTTCAACCAGCCTCGTCATCTGTCACACCATCCACTTACCCCTCACTCCTTTCTGTCCCTCCTGGCTCTCCTCAAAAACACACAATGTACTCTTGCCACTCCTGCTTCAGCACTTTTGCACTTACTGTTTCCTTTGCCTGAAACGGTTTTCCTCTACGTTCTCCAGTGCAGAATCTACTAGCCCCTGGTGGCTCCCGAATACCTGAAACGTGGCTCCTCCAAATTGAGATGGGCCATAAATGTAAAATGTACATGAAATTTTGAGGACTCAGTTCACTAAAAAAGAATTTAAAATATCAAATGAATGCTTTTGATATGGACTGCATTCTGAAATGATAATATTTGGGGTATGTTAGATATGTAGGATTGTTGTGAGGACCTAATATGCTGAGATTCGAAATATATTATTGAAATATATTGTTAAAGTTAATTTTACCTTTTAATTTGCTTTTTATTTTTATTTTTTAAATAGATTTTTTTTATGGCGGTTTTAGATTCCCAGCAAAATTGAATGGAAAGTACAGAGAGTTCCCGTATACTTCCTGCCCCCATAAACGTGCACTCTCCTCTACTATCAACATCCCACAACCTGTTACCTTCAGTGAACCTACATAAACACATCATTGTCATCCAAGGTCCTTAGTTTACATGAAGGTTCAATTTTAGTGTTGTACCTTCTATGAGTTTTGACAAATGTGTAATGACATGTGTCCACTATACAGAATAGTTTCACTGCTCTAAAAATCCTCTGTGCTCTGCGTATTCTTCCCTCCCTCCCCCATAACCCTTGGCAACTACTTTGCTGTTATACATTTCTAATGTGCTACTAGAAAATTTAAAATTGCAGGTGCGGCAGCAGTGTATTTCTCTTGGACAGCACTGCTCTGGATGGTCACAGGGCTGCTCTCTTCCTCTGTTCAAGTCTCTGTTCAAATATCACCTCCTCCATGTGACTCTCTCTGACTACCCACCCTATTTAAAACAGTAGCTCCCATGGGAGTTCCCTGGCCAGCCAGTGATTAGGACTTGGTGCTTTCACTGCTGTGGGCTGGGTTCAGTCCCTGGTAGGGGACTTGGCTCCCAAACTAAGATCCTGGCCATGCATGGCGCCACCAAAAAAAAAAAAAAAAAAAAAAAAAAAAGAAAGAAAAGAAAAAGCAGCTCCCACTCCCATGTTTTCCTTTCTACTTTATTCTTCCTCATAGCAGTTATTATTAACTGCACTATACTGCAAATTTAGCTATTTATTTAATATCTGTCTCCCCTATTAGAATTTAAGTTTTATAAGGGCAGAAATTTCTTTGGTCTTGTTTTTTTTTTTTTTTTTTTTTTTAAAGCTTTTAAGTGCGGGCCTCTCACTGTTGTGGCCTCTCCCATTGTGGAGCACAGGCTCCAGACACGCAGGCTCAGCGGCCATGGCTCACGGGCCCAGCCGCTCCGCGGCATGTGGGATCTTCCCGGACCGGGTCACGAACCCGTGTCCCCTGCATCGGCAGGCAGACTCTCAAGCACTGCACCACCAGGGAAGCCCTCTTTGGTCTTGTTTATCACTGTATCCCCAGCTCCTCTAACAGGACCTGGCACACAGTAGGTTCCCAATAAGTACTTGTTTAATCAATTAATAAGTGTAATTGTCACGAAATCCAAAGGTCTCTTGAGTCAAGTAACTGAAATGACAGCAGGGACGACAGGAACGAAATGACGACAGCAAGAAATGCAACAGCAAAAGTGTCTCCTGGTAACTCTCTTGAGAGTAAGGAATCTTTACCAATGTTCTTTGTGTCTCTGGTCTAAAGTGGTCCCAGGTCCATGCCAAAACCAGTCCCCATGGCCAGAGGAAAACCCATCACTGACTGGGTTAGGTGATGTCAATTTCATTCCTTTTCTTTTTAAAAAATTAATTACTTACTTATTTGGTTGCGCCAGGTCTTAGCTGTGGCATGCGGGCTCTTTTAGTTGCGGCATGCAGGATCTAGTTCCCTGACGAGGGATTGAACTCCGGCCCCCTGCATTGGGAACACGGAGTCTTAACCACTGGACCACCAGGGAAGTCCCTTCATTCCTTTTCAATTTAACTTTTCAACCACTCCCTTCCTACTGAACATGGCCTTTCCATTGTTCCATGACTCTCCTAGTTTTTCTTACCTCTCTGGGTTCTTCTCTTCCACCTAACCCTTAACTGTTGATACAGCTCAGGGCTCTGTCCTCAATCTTCTCTCCTCACTCTTCATACTTGTCTTGGGTGAATACAACATGGATTCACTTTCTATCCTTATGCAGACAAATTCCCACATCTATTTCCAGACCTGGCCTTTCTCCTGAGCTCCAGGCTTGGAGATCTCCACTGGGTAGCCCAAGGGCACTTCAAAGGGAACGTATCTAAAAGTGAACACAACATCTTTCTCCCAGACCTGCTCCTCCTTCTATGTAACCTTAGAGAATGACACTATTAATCTGCCTGAGACAGAGATCTGGAAGTCACTCTTTGGCATCTCTTCTCCCTCACCCCCCAAGGACTTCATCCTTAAGTCCTGTGGATGCCATTCTCTATACCTTTGATTCTATGCACTTCTCCCCATCTTCACTGCTATCACTCTCATCCGAGATCTTGTCCAATCTTGCCAGGACACGTTTAAATGTCTTCTAACTGGCACCTATTGGTGGCTTTCTCACACTCAATTTAGGCTCCCTCTAGTCTGTTCTCCTACAGCACCCAGATTGATTTGTTTTCTAGAATGCATATTGGATGAAGTCCTTCCCTGTTTCAAATGTTAGAATGGCTACCATCAAAAAGACAAGTGATAACAAGTGTTAGGATGGGGAGAAAATGGAACTCTTGTGCACTGTTGATGGGAATGTAATTTGGTACAGCCGCTACGAAAAACTATTTGAAGGTCCCTCAAAATATTAAAAATAGAACTACCATATGATACAGCAGTCTCACTTCTAGGTATACATCCAAAGGAAATGAAAACAGAACGTAAAAGAGATATCTTCACTCCCATGTTCATTGCAGCATTATTTACAGTAGCCAAGATATGGAAACCATCTGAGTGTCCATCAATAGATGAATGGATAAAGAAGATGTGGTGTATATATATATATATATATATATATATATATATATATATACACACACAAGGGGATATTATTCAGCCATGAGAAAGAAGGGAATTCTGCCATTTATGACAACATGGATGGACCTTGAGGGCATTATACTTAGTAAAATAAGCCAGACAGAGAAAGACAAATACTGTACAGCATCACTTATGTGTTCAATCTGAAAAAATAAAGAAAAATAAAGAAAAGAAAAGTCAAACTCATAGAAAGAGAGAGTAGAAAAGTGGTTGCCAGGGGCTGGGGGTTGGGGGAAATAGGAAGAGGTTGGTAAAAGGGTACGGACTTTCTGCTATAAGATGAACATGTTCTGAAGCTCTAAAGTAAAACATGGTAACTATAGTTGATAACACTATATTGTATAATGGAAATTTTCTAAGACAGCATAAGTTAAATGTTCTCACCTCTCCAAAAAATAAAAATAGAAAGGCAAATATGTGAAGTGATGGATGTATTAATTAAATAAATGCAGGGAATCCTTTTACAATATATGTGTTAATTAAATAAATGAGGGGAATCCTTTTACAATGTATATGTATACTAAATCACCATGATGCACACTTTAAATATCTTACAATTTTGTTTGCAGTTAAACCTCAATAAAGCTGAAAATAAATCAACTCTCCAATGGCTTCACATGGAACTTGGAAGAGAGTCTGAAACCCAACATTGTGCAGCCTCATTTTGGACAACTTATCCCCGTAGTGCTCTTTATGCCAATTATTCCAGACTTCTTCAGTTCCTTGAGCGCCCTGTCCTCTCAACTGCAGGTCTTTGTACATATTGATCTGCTTAGTCTCTTCCTCTGCTGTCCTCACTTCATTGATCCATTCGATTCAAGCTTTCATTCATTCAACAAGTATCTGTTGAAAGCCTACCACGTGCTCGGCACCGTAGGGATACAGCAGTGAAGAGCACACACACGGTCCTCCCTCTCATGAAGCATCCTGGAGGGGGAGACAAAAAAATAAACCAGTAAACACATAAGCAAGATGATGGCAAAATAATAAATGTTAAGAAGGAACTAGGGCTTCCCTGGTGGCGCAGTGGTTGAGAGTCCGCCTGCCAATGCTGGGGACACGGGTTCGTGCCCCGGTCTGGGAAGATTCCCACATGCCGCGGAGCGGCTGGGCCCGTGAGCCATGCCACTGAGCCTGCGCATCTGGAGCCTGTGAAGGAAATAAAACACGGTTTAAAGGAAGTCGCTACTTTAGATGGGTGGTCAAAAACACCTCTTTGTGAAGGTGACTTGTAAGCTGAGTCTTGGATGATGAAAAAGCCACGAGTTATGCATAGATTTTAGGCAAGAGGCAGGAGCGGGGTGGATTTCAGGCGACCAGAACAGCTTTGTGAAGCCCAAAGATGAGAAGAGATGTTTATTAAAGGAACAGGAAGGTCTGATTTGTTGGAATCCAGTGACCATGGGATCTTGAGATTAGGTCTAAGCAAGGGCCAGATTGTATAAAGCATTATGGACAATTATATATGGAGTTGATATTTTATTCTAAGTGCAAATTGGAACTGTGCATGACATGACATGATTTATGGTTAAAAAGATTCACTTTGGCTGCTTTGTGGATTGAAATGGGGTGGGAGCCAGAGTGGAAGCAGAGATGATTCAGAAGGTGAGCGCAGTTGTCCAGGTGAGCGATGGATTAAGGTAGTAAGAGGAAAATGGAGGAAGTGGATGCATTCAGGATACATTATGGAGGCCTTTTGTCAGACCTTCCTGATGGGGCTGAGGGGAATGAGAGAAAGAAAAATCAAGAGTAACTACTAGGGACTTCCCTGGTTGCACAGTGGTTAAGACTCCATGCTCCCAATGCAGGGGGCCCGGGTTCCAGCCCTGGTCAGGGAACTAGATCCCACATGCATGTTGCAACTAAGAGTTCGCATGCCACAACTAAGGAGCTCACCCACCGCAACTAAGGAGCCCGTGTGCTGCAACTAAGACCCAGTACAACCAAATAAATAAATAAATATGTTTTTAAAAATAGAGTAACTACTAGATCTTTGACTTGAGTAAATGGGCAGGTAGTGGAGCCATTTTCTGAGATGGCCAAGACTGGGAGAGAAACAGTTTTGTAGGTGGTAGGGGGCAGATATCAAGAGTTCTATGTGGGACATTTTGAGTTTGAGATGCCTATGAGACATCCAGGTAGTGATGGGGATGTCAAGGAGGCAGTTGGATGTGAGTCTGGAGCTAGAAGGAGAGAGATGAGAGCTGGAGCTACAGATGGGACATAAGTCTGGATGTCATCAGTGTATGGATGGGGGGGAATCAATCAGAGAAAGATGGAAGGAAAACATTCTAGGCAGAGCTTAGAAATCTGTAAGGTCCCACCCAGTTTGGGGATTCTGTGCTACTTTCTCTATGTGGATACTTGAACTTTACAGGCCTCCAGCCTCTACCCATGGTCATGTTTCATCTTCACCTTCAGTCAGACACCTGTCTAATTCCAGAGGGTCCAGAAGAGCAGGTGGGGATAGAGGACAACAGTGGAAGGAATAGCCACTGTTGAAGAGCAAGCTTTTGCATGAAGGTGGATGACTGAAATTTTCCACTGGAACAAGAACCTAGAAGGACAAGGATGAAATGCCTGGTAAAAATACCTGGCCTCAAGCTTCTAGAAAGTGTCCCTTCTCTGTGCTCCCTTCCAGGGTATCCTGTACTTTCCCCATCTCAGCATGAATCAGTAGAAGTATAATTGCCCTTTTGCTTGTCTATCTCCCACCTAGGCTGTGAGCAACACAAGGGCAGGGGCCGTGTTTTTCTGGTTCATTTTAAAAATGAACCAACACAAAGCTTAGTGCTTGGCACTGAGTCGATGCTTAATTAGTGTTTGCTGAATGGAGAGTGAGTGTCATTCTTCTGATGTGTCTGGAAAGCTGGTGGCCCAAGCAGCAGTCTGGGAACCTAGTTCAGGACTCCAAATAGGATAAAATGTTCTGGCAACCCTCCGAGGAGAGAACTCTGCTCAGGTGTACAGGGTGTGAGGTTCCCTAGTTGCAAGGCCACTAACTTCTGGAGGGAATCGGCAGAGACCTCCAGTTCGTGAAATAAGGGACAGTAGAGGGGAACACTTATCAGGCCCAGAGGACATTTCAGAAGGGAATAATTCTTTTTTTAAGGCTGCGCTGTGTGGCATGCACGATGCAGGATCTTAGATTCCCCGACCAGGGATCAAACCCGTGCCCCCGGCATTGTGAGCTCAGAGTCTTAACCACTGGACTGCCAGGGAAGTCCCATAGAAGGCAATGATTTTTAAATGCCTTACCCCGCTATCACCCTGTGAATCCTCAAGGACAAAGACCTGATCAGATTCACATCTGTGTTCCCAACAGAACTCAAAACTGCCCCCAGCACATAGTATTCCTCAATAAAAAATTGCTGAAATGAATCGAAGCCCAGTAGCCCAACATTACTGGCCAGCTGCCGGCTGCAGATAGCTTGGCATGTCTCACCAGCAACTCAACCCCAGGGTAGCACTGATGGAGCTGGAGCCTCAGGGAGACACAACTGAATGTCCTAAGTCCAGAAGCTTCTGGAACCTCCACCTTCTCACAGCCCACAGCATGAATAATTCAGGACAGGATTGGTGGTCGGATTTGGGAAGGACACTGAGGTTGGAGAGGAGGAAAACCTTTCGATGTTCTCTAGTCAGAGAGGCTGGGACTGCAGGCGTCCTAGGGGACTTGACAGCCCTCCCCCATGAGCTCCCCTCAGCTGGCCCAAGGTCCTGCCCACAGATCCTGGCACCTATGGAGACTCAGCTTCATCCCCAGGCTCCCCACATTCTGGCTATGCTTTCAGCTGGTCTTCCCCCTTGGCACCCATGTTCCCGTCTCACCAGGGAAGGGTTTTTGCACTCATTTCTAAGTTGAGAGTGATTCCTTTATTGCCTCTTCAGCTTTTTGCCTCAAGGCATAAAGGAACTTTAGAATCAGGCTGAAGAATTCTCCTGGGCTGAGGCCTCTGCAGGTTTCTGTGGAGAGATATCCCACACAGGGACCTGCACTACCGGCCCAGGTACCGTTTAGGTTACAACTGTGGACTCCTGACCTTTCTCTGGAAGTCTAAGAGGTACTTGTGGTCCAAGGAAAAGAACACTTGACTGAGTCAAAGGACTTGGGTTCCTTGTTTTGGCTTCAGACAGTAGAGACTGATGGTTAGAGCATGAGGTTTGGAGGCAGGCCTGGCAAGCCTCAACACTAGTTTGCTTTGTGGGCTTTAGTAAGTCACATAACCTCTCAAAGTCTCTATTTCCTTATTTGTAAAATGAGGATAATAAAGGTACCTACTGTGCAAGGTTATGGGGAGGATTTAACAAGATAATATATACAAAAATACCCAGGGCATTGTCTAGTTCTTAGTAGGAGTTTAGTAAGTGATAGTTCCTTTCCCTTATTTAATGGGGGAGAATGCATGCAAACAGAAATCTAGAAGGTTTCAGTGAGTGGAAATCATCCCTTCCCATCCCCACTGTCCCTACCTGGGATCAGGGCTTCCTTACCTTTTGCTGGGACTATTGCAGTAGTCCCCCAGCATAACCATCCACACTTATCTTGAGCCTGTCCTTGGTTTCTTTCACTCTTCTGCTTTCCACCTTCCTTGGCTGCTCATAGCCATATAATTTAGACCAAATTTCTTTTTTTTTTTAAGTACCGGTTTTTAAAGAAATATTTTATTTATTTATTTTTGGCTGTGTCGGGTGTTAGCTGCAGCCCCTGAGCTTCTCTATAGTTGAGGTGTGCGGGCTCAGTAGTTGTGGCAGGGGGGTTTGCCCGGTGGCATGTGGGATCTTAGTTCCCCCACCAGAGATGGAACCCATATCCCCTGCAGTGGAAGGTGGATTCTTTACCACTGGACCATCAAGGAAGTCCCTAGACCAAACTTCTTAGCTTGAAGGTCAAGGGCCTCAGTAATTTGGACCAACCCACATTTCCCCAATAGTTACAGTGAAAAAGAACACAGGATGCGGGGTGTGAAGACACAGATTCCAGTCTTGGATTGGCTCCTTTCTTCCCAGATGACTGAATAAATCATCTAATCTGTTTCCACATCCAGAAATTGAAGTATTGATCTTAACACTGCCTCATGGGATGCACTATGATTTACAGCTAATTGTTCATCTTTATTGCTAACCCAGTGAAGCCAGCGGGCAGGGACCATATGCATCTTGTTCATCACTGTATCCTTAGCGCCAGGCACAGGGCCTGGCACAGGGTACATGTTTGTTGAATGAATGAATGAATAGCATGGTGAGGATTAGGTGTGGCATGACCCAGGTGAAGCACCTTGCACGGTCCCCAGGAGGCACGCCCAAATGGTAGCTCTTGCTGTGCAGACTACTAGTGAAGTGACTTTAGACAAATACCCTTCCTTCTCTGGACATGTACATGGATCTGTACTAGGAGAGCATTGAAGGCACTCTTTCTTGGCTCTTATTTACTGTATCACTAGGCAGAGCATACAGAAGGAGCTCAATAAATGTTTTCTCAGTGGATGAAGCCTCTTCCAAGGCTCTGAATGGGGCTACTGCTGTCTAAACCAGAGTCTGAGTTTCTTCCTGGGGCCTGGTTCCTCTCTGCCCTTTACCCCGCGGAGAAGACGGGGCCTCCTTCTGGTTCCTCCTACATTCAGTTCCAGAAGCCCGGCGTGTAAGTGGACCCGCAGGGCGCTCTCGGAGGGGGAGCTGGAGCCCCAGGAGTAGGGACGGAATATGGGTTTAGGGGAAGCAGGCAAAAGGGGGGTAGGCAGGGGGACGGGCTGTTCGAGAGCCGGGTCCGGGCTGAGAGACAGCCCCGCAGCCTGGGAGAGCGACCCGGGGACCTGGGGTGAGGAGCTCCAAGGGGGCGGGCCGCGTGAGCCAGGCCCGGGTCAGCGAGCGGCCGCGGGGCCGGAACAGAGAGGGCGCCGGAGCCGAAGGCGGGGAACGTGGGGGTGTGAGTTGGCCCCGGGGACGCGGGCGGCCGCAAGGGAGGAGTCACGGGGGGAAGGACCCTGAGGGAGGACACGGGGTCAGTGCCGAGGGCTTGCGGGCTCGAGGAAGCTGCCGCGGGTGGGGTGCAGAGCGGGGAGCGCGCATCGGGGGGTGGGGGCGGC
>NW_006780610.1:2582941-2599265 GCF_000442215.2 Lipotes vexillifer | reverse complement strand
GCAGGCTCCCCGCCCGGCTGCACGCGGTGCGCGGCGGCGGCCGGGCGCGGTGCCTGATTTGGCGGGGCGGCCGCGCCCGAGCCCGGGTAGCGGGCCGCAGCGGGAGGGCGGGTTGACCGGCACAGGCATCGTGGCCGTCCGGGCCTCGCACCTGCAGTCCCGGCGGCGGGCAACGCCGAGCGCGCGGACCCAGGGTTTCCCTAGGCGGGCGCTGCCCGGGCCAAGGGGAGGCGTGTTCTCCGGGAAAATGGGACACCGAGCCCTCCGGGGCCGGGCGAGAGACCTGCGGGGACGGGCAGGAGCGGGCGGGGAAGGTGGCTTCACTGTCCCAGGTCTCGGCAGCTGGCCCAGGCGCCTGTTGGGTCCCTGGTCGCGCATCCGCATGGCGCGGCCCCGCTCTTTGTCAGCCGCGCGCAGCGGGCACGCGGACCCACCCGCGTCGCCCCTGGCTCCTGGCGCACCCCTCCCCTACCGTGGGGAAAGGGACTAGGGGCGAGAGGGAGGGAGGCCCGCCACCGGAGAGCTCCAGGTGAGGTGCCCGTCGCCGGCCTGGCCTGCGACCTTCGGAACGGGTTGGGGGCGTGGGCACGCGCTCCAGTAAATCGGGAATTGATGGAGTGGCTCAGGTGACCTAGGGGTGGGGCGGCAGCCCCGAGGTCAAACAGGTGTTTGTGAGGGTCCGGAGACTGACCTGGGTCGAGCCGAGGAAGGACGGGTTCACAGGCAGGAGGCCTTGGCTGAGCGGGCCTTTGTAGTAAAATGGGCGTCTCGGGGAGGGAGCAGGTGGTCTGAGAGGAGAGGCGTTTTCCTGCCCCGCGCTGAGGGTAGGGGTGGAAGCCCGGGCTGAATTTCCCTGCGATGGGGGCATTCATTCATGCACCTGACTAGGCTATACAAAGTGGGAGGCAGGCACCAGAAGGTAATGGGGTTACATGCTAGGATAAAAGGCAAAGCTGTGCCAGGACCTGGGTCCTTTCCTTTCTGCCTTCTGGGGCTGGATTCCTTCTTGATCTTGCACGGGAAGAAGGCCCAAATGCTGCTGGCACAGGAGGTGCCCTGGCAGTGCTGTTCGGCCTGCTGGAGGCTGCTTAGAAGCCTTCTGCACCGTTGGATGTTTCTTTTGTTATCTCTCCTCACTCTGTGCCTATGGTAGGGATATGCCAGTGACCCAGGAGGTGTTTCTGACCCTTGCTGCCTCCAGGCTGAGATTCCCAGAATCCAGGAGGGGCTGTGCCCAGAGACCCATGGTGTCCGGCCATTTAGGCCACCTCCCTGTCTCCACACAGCCCTGTGTGCAGGTATTCCCCATAAGGGAAAGGCGATAGTCTCCTGCCCTCCCTGGACCCTGGAGCCAAAGTGAGAGTTGGTTACTTGGGCTGGATTTGGGGCTTGCAGGGAGGCTGGTAGCTGCAGGCATGCGCCATCGGGGGGCTCTGACGAGGCTGTTGGGGTGGTGGGCTGTGCCACTTACTTCCACAACAGCTCCTGGAATAGAATAGGCAAATGAACATTTTATCTAATGCCTGTTTTGTGCCACGCATGGCACCAGCCAGTGTTTTATATTTGCATTCTGCTGTGTTCTTAAAACGTCAACTTAGAAGTTGAAATATTACCCCATTTTGCAGATGGAGAAACTGAGTCTCCGAGAAGTGAAATGACTTGCCCCAGATCACACCAATTTTTAGTGGCCAAACCGGAAGCTATATCCAGGTCTGTCTTACTGCAAGTTTAGTGCTTTTTCTAATCTCTGTCTTTTGCCAGAGACAGTACAGGAGAAATCAAGAATTTCTACCTATTCTAAATCATGCTTTATTGCATGCCTACCACTGAGACTGTGCTTTAGCTTTTTGAAAATACTTCCCATCTGTTGCCCATTTTATCCTTATAACATTCCTAGGAGGTAAGTAGAACAGGAATGTAATAATAGATGCTGTTTGCTGAGTGCTTATTGGACACCGGGCTCTGTTAAGCACTTTACCTGCATGATCTCATATATTCCTTGCAAACAACCCTGTGAGATAGGTGCTATTACATTCCCATTTTATAGATGAGGATGCTGAGGCTCAAAGACGTTAAATGGCTTCCCCAGGGTCACACAGCTAGTAAATGATGGGGTAGAATTTGAATCCATATCTATCTGTAAGACTTGAAAGCTTAATCCTCCACAAGTACTAAGTAACAAAAATAGTGGTTACTAATAGCTAACTTTTTTGGTGGCGGGGGGAGGCTTGCGGCATGTGGGATTTTAGTTCCCCGACCAGGGATCGAACCCGTGCCCCCTGCAGTGGAAGCGTGGAGTCTTAACACCTGGACTGCCAGGGAAGTCCCTAATAGGAGCTAACTTTTACATAGTGTTTTAAGATTTATAGGCACCTTCACATATATTACTTCACGTGATTTCCCCCAAACCCCATGAGTTAGTTTTGTCATATAGTATAATTATCCCTATTTTCCAGGTAAGGAAACTGAGGTTCAGAGAGGTAAAGAAATAAAGTCAGTGGCAGAACCAGGACTAGAACCTCCACTTCCCAAGTACCAGTGTTCCTTTTGTGACCCCTTCGGTCTGTTCACATGCACTCCTCTCCCCTACAGATCACTTCTCCCTGGACCCTAGGCCCTTCTGCTGCAGCCCCTGCCTGGGCCATGTCTTCCTCAGATGAAGAAACGCTCAGTGAGCGGTCATGCCGGAGCGAGCGGTCATGTCGGAGCGAGCGGTCTTACAGGAGTGAGCGGTCAGGGAGCCTGTCTCCCTGCCCCCCAGGGGACACCTTACCCTGGAACCTGCCACTGCATGAACAGAAAAAGCGGAAAAGCCAGGACTCGGTGCTGGATCCTGCGGAGCGTGCTGTGGTCAGAGTCGCTGGTAAGAGAGACCCCGAGTGAGCTGGAGACCAAGGGTGTGCTGGATGGGGGTGGGGGTGTGGAGGGGCCCTCCCTGGGCTCTCTGACAGCTGGAGTCCAATTTGGTATTATTACTACTGAAAAGATGATGAAAAGACATTAAAGAAAAATTTGAAAGAGGAAAGTCTGCCACTTCTAATGCCTGTGTGCTAAAGCCAGCCCCATTTTCCTTTTTTTATCTTCCCTGTCTTTGTCCACATGCAGTTATATTTTCCGTGTAGTCGCCTTCATGGCTCATGTACCATTCTGGATCTGACTTTTTTCACTTAACAACTCCTACATCGAAGATTTTCCATGTTACATCTTAGGCTTTATAGTTACCATTTTTAAAGGCTGTGTAATATTTCATGATTTAAAAAATCCTACTCATTTTTCACTTTTTTTTTTTTTGCCACAATGGACAATGCTACAGCGAACATCTTTATGAATAACAATACTTGACTTCCACTGAGTTATTTCCTTGGAATAAAGTCCTTGGAGAAGGCAGTTTCATGCACATTGCCTTCTAAAAATGTGGTCCATGTTTACTCTTTCTGCAGGGCAAGGGCTGTGGCTGCTGCCCCTTTGCCAAACAGCAGAGCAGTGCAGTGCAGTGGTCACAAGCCCAGACTTTGGAGTCAGAGAGGGGAGGTGCTGGATTGTGGCCCTGCCACCGACCAGCTGTGTGATTGTGGGCAAGTCTCTCACCCTGCCTAAGCCTCACCTTCCTCATCTTGAGAATGCTTCCTGTGCAGGGCCGTTTTGAGGATTAGATGAGATAATGTATGTAAAGCTCTTCGCACGGCTCTTGGCTCTGTAAGGGGGAAGTGCTCTCTCTGCTGCTTCTACCAGAGGCATCCAGAGCTGCCTCCGTGGGTTGTGTTCAGCATCTCAGCAGGTGCTGGTGCCAGAGTGCAGACAGAAAGACCGACAAAGCAGCGCCTGTAGTGAATTCAGTGACATCACCCACTTTCAGTCCATCACCAAGGCCTGTCCTGCTACCTCCTTTGTGTCCCTCAAACAAGGCACCCTGCCTGCCTCCACTTTGTCATCTCTCACCTGGACCTTCCAACCTCCATCCAATAGTTCTCTTCCTTCCGGTCTTGCCCCGCTTCCTCCACATGACTGACAGAGTATTTTGTTCAAAAATGCAGACCTGATCCTGTTACTCAGCTGCTTACACACCTTCTTTGGCCTTTCATCCCTGTGGAATAAAGGCTATGGCATAAACACCCATCAAAATCAGCCCTACTTCCAGGCACCCTGCCACATTGAGCTGTACCTCAGCTCCCACAGGCGTGCCTCCTGCAGGATCAGGCCTCCATGCCTGAACTTTCTTCTCTGCGAGGTGCCGGGAGCCCCTCCTCCTGTTGTAAGGGCCGCCTCCCCTCTCCCTATTACCCACTGAGGTATCCAGGGCTCCCTCCTCCGCTCTCATTTCATACTTTTCTCTCCTCTGTTCCCTGGTACAGCATAGCAGTCATCCCACGGGTTGCCCGTCACTCCCTTAGGACTGTAAGCAATTCCAGACCATGTCTTGTTTATGTTTTTACCCCCAGCTCCTTTCACAGGGCCTTATGCATGTTGGAGATCAACCAGTATTGAATGAATGAATGCAAGGAGTGCTTAGAGGACAATATGTGACCGATTGTGATCCAGGAACAGGCAGTGGGCTGTAGTGGAAAGCTAGGCGGGGAGAGGGCTATGTGGGCTCAAGTAATCAGGAAAGGATTTGAGAGGGGGTGAGCTTCAAGGGAGGAGACCTGGAAGACAGGCTGGAGAGGTTGAACCCCTTCTGTGGGCAATAGGACGCCCTTGAGGAAGGACTCTTTAGTCCTTCTCGAGACCTTTGGGCCTATGGCATCAGCCAGTCAATAGAGTTTCAGAGCTGTCCCTACGATGCAGGAAGGGCTTTATTTGTCTCCAGCCTTGAAGGGGCCCCACTGAGGGGCCTCTGGACACACAAACCCCTCATTCTCCTGAAGGCAGCAGAGTGGAGGCCTCCTTCTCTCTCCCTCACACCCTGCAGCCGCATCCTCCATCACACATGAACACAGTGGGCCTTCCGTATCCATAGATGTGGAACCCGCAGATATGGAGGATCAACTATATTACATCAATTTGTATATAAGGGACTTGAGCATCCGTGGATTTTGGTATCTGCTGGGGTTCTGGAACCAATCCCCCCGCACATACCGAGGGATGACTGTACTTATAGATCCCTTTGTGATGAATTCCCCTTCCAGTCTTCTCTGAAGAACCCCAAGGGATGATTTGCCTGCTGTTTAACATTCCGAGTCTAGAACAGAAATGGAGTGGACCCAAGGGGGCTTAATCCCTCAGAACGCTGCTGGGTCCACTGAGCAAAGGGATGGGGGGTTGCTGTGCTGTTTCCAGCATCCGTGGCTTATCTTCTTTACGTCCTAACACTGCCACATAACTGTCTTGAGAAGGGGGCTGGGCCAGTGAGGCTGAAAACGGGGAGACTGCCATGGTTAAAAATAACTCGTGCGCTACAGTTGGGCGCGTTTCGTTAGCAGGAGAGAAGAGAGGCAGCAGAGAAGAGGCGGGACTGCTACTTCAGGGCCTGGCTGAGATCTTCCTGTGATTTAGAACATCATGGGGGTTCTACCAGAGTAATTAAAAAGACGGCCTTCCTTCTTCGGGGATTGCTTCCTGTGAGGTGCAGGAAGGGCACGTCTGGGAGTCCCTATGTGCGCTGAAGCTCTCTGAAGTTAGAACTTACATTCTGGGAGGAAATGAAGTCAGTCTCATCCTGGAAGCCAGCTGTGGCCTGTGCAGTTTTCTCCTCCCCGTGGGCCTGGGTTCTGAAGCCAAGCAGGGGTGTCTGAATCAGTCTCACCAAATACACAGACCGCCCCCTTCCCTGGCCCCATTCGGTGTCCTGCGCTGGTCTCAGGGCCTCCCCTATGCTGGAGAGGCCGGATGGGGGACCTCTGCTGATCACACGTGTCAGATGGAGAGGTATGTCAGGGCCGGGAAAACTGCGGATCTCAGTCTACAAAGTCAGAACAGGTTCTAGGGGCCCCACGCATGATGTAACCCTATTCTTCCCATCCTCATCCTTTCCCTCCATTTTTTCTTTCTCTCGTCCTTGCTAGCCCTATTCTCAACTCCTTAAGCCCGGCCACATTGAAGTGGAATAATAGTCATTAACGAGAAAACCTTGTTTCTGTTGATCACAGAGATTTCACAGTAACAGTGCATTAGGTGGGACACATGTTAGGATCTGAGGCCCAAAGCGTTTAAGGGACTTGCCTATAGTCATACAGGACCGGTAGACCCAGATCTTCTAACTCCGGGTACATTGCTATTTCCATTCCCTTAGGCAATACCTGGCAACCAGGCCAGCCGGAAACTTCTGCAGGAGACAGTCTAAATAGCTGCCTTGGTCTCCAGACTCACCAGAGAGTCATTCTGGTCACTTCTGGGAGAGGCCTCAGGATCCTGACCTATAGAGAAAAGCAGAGACAAAGATCTAGTAAACTGACTCTTCGAAGCCCTTTTCTCTGGGTTATTGAATAGCAATAGAAATATCCTTATTCATTGCTGGGGTGGCGGGGTGATAGGAAGCTGGGAGATGAGGAGGGTACTTGAGCAAGGAACACAACCCCATAGCGTAGAACAGGGGAGAGGCGAGAAGGCTGTATCCCTTGGGGCTTATGAGGAGTGGGGGGAAAAAACAGGAGTGCAGGACCATGTCACATGGTTGTACACTGCACGACTCTAGGGGGCACCATTCATACTTTTGTCATTGTAGATTTGTAGTGTGGCAAATTTCCTGCAGATGGCAGTAAAGTATCTGGAGGAAGGGACCCTGTTTGGGCAGGGCTGGGTGCAGGAAGGATTCTTTATCTACCTATCAATCAGGTATTCAACCATCTTAACATTCACATATTCAGGACCCTCCCTGTTCTTGGCATTTATATTTAAGGATGACTGAAGATGTGATCCCTTCTTCATGAATAAGAGGACAGAAGGGACAGAATAATTACATTCCTGTATGTATCGTGAAAGAAGGGAGCATGGGGACTCAGGGCTAAGGACTGGCCTCCCGGTGAAACAGTAGAAATCTATAGGATTTGTTTTTGGGAACCTCTCAGCAGGTGCTGGTGAAGTCATCCTCAACATTTGCTTCAACGTGGTCTCCTCCAGGAAGCCTTCCCTGATCTCTCCAGTCAGACAGCAATCGTATCTCTACCCAGCCCTTGTTTCAGCTGGCCTTATATTAAAGTTCATTGTTTCCATGTATGTTTCCCCCTCCAGATCTCGCTGGTGAGAGCTCGCTGTAGTCAGGAGGCCCATCTCATCCTTCATGGTGTTGCCTCAGGATCTCACTCTGAAAGCGTGGGCTCTAGAAGCTAGAGGCTCAGGGAGGGCTGTGAAATGCAGCTCGGATGCTGGTGTTTGCTCCTGCTTTCAGAGCCTAAGCTCAGCTGCTGGAGTCACTCAAGGGCTCACTCCTGGGGAGATAGCCTTAAGAGCTTGTGCCTGGTCAGAGGAAGGAGCCTAATCCTCTGTGCCCATGTGTCTCTCCTCCAAGATGGAAGCTCTCAGAAGGCGCCTCTCTGCTTGTTCATTCATTCATTCATTCAGTTTAAAAAGTGGGTTTAGCCCCAGCTATGTGCCAGGCACTGTGAAGACAAGTGGATCTGGAGTCAGAAAACTTGGGCAAATGACTTCACTTCTTAGGGCTTCGGTTTCCTTATCTGTAAAGGGGAGATAATGACATCTGCTTCGAATGATCATTGGATGAAAGTCAGAACATACTAGACAAACATGGGTTAACATGTCTATTACTGCACTTAGTGTGTCACTCTTTGTATCTTCCCTGGGCAACTAGAAGAGGCAGTGGGGACTCCAGGAAGCCAGTAGTTTCCTAGGTGAGCGAGGAAGTGGCCCCAGGCCTCTTAGTCCTGTCCCTTTCTTTTGTTCACTCCAGGGCTTTGTCAGAGAGCAGATGGAAGTGTGTGTGTGTGTGTGTGTGTGTGTGTGTGTGTGTGTGTGTGTGTGTTTCTGGCAAAGCCATTATGGGAAAAAGGGGATGCAGGGGTGGAAAATGGAGCCCTAAAAGCAATTCTATTGGGAATCCCTACTCCCGAGCCCAAGGCTCCTCCTCCTTTCTAGCTTCTCTACTTCTTCCTGGCAATATCCCTGACCCTGTCCTGGAGCTCCGTTTCAGTAGCAGGAGAGATGAACAGGAGAGAGTCCCTGAAAGTGGGGCAGAATGGATTGCAGCTACACACCACCGCCTCGGCTCCAGCTCTTTGAAAGTAAATGTGGGTCACATTAGCTGCAGGGATGGAAAATGACCACGTGGGCAGAATTCTGTGCAGGCAGCAGAAAAGACAGCCAAGCTATCCTTTTTCTGAGGCTCAGGGTCCCTGTGGGGCCGCAGCTAGTCAGGGAAGGTGGTTGTCACATTGCAAGGTGCCGTCTTTATGCCACTGGATTCCCATCATGCTTTTCTAGTGACTTCCCCGGTGACACAAAGACAGGTTTGGAATGTCAGTCTGACTCACGCCTTTCTGTTCTGGAGCAGCCTAGGACTGAGGTTAGGAATGCGGAGGAAGAATGGGTTAATTTGGGGGCTGTGGAAAGCTGTCATTTCTCAGCACCATGGGGTTACAGACTTGATGCCTCCAGAGGCGCTGTCAGTGCAGCAGGATCTGGGGCTGCACTTGTCTTTTATTCCAGCAGTCCTCCTCCTGGGGAAAGGTGTGTGAACACACCTGGGTGTGGATGTTAAGAACCCATCATCACCAAAGTGCTATCCTGTGCCTGGCCAGTTGCTGTGGCTAGGACCTGCTGTGATTTGGCCCCTGGTCTGCCTGTGCCACCTGTCGGGTAGAAGCCAGCCAGCTTCCTGGCTCTGCCTTGGCTCTCCTGCAGAAGCAGAACTGGTGCCCCTGGCTTGAATCTCCGCCCCGACTTAGGATGCTGCTGCAAAGAAGGTCTGGAAGCCCCTGTAACTTAAAGAGTGATTATGGGCTGAAGTTTCTGTTCTCAGCTGTGTCCCACCCCTACCCCAGAAGGTACTGGGCTTTTGCCTTGTGGTCAAGGGGAGGATTCTGCCTGGAGCCTCAGTGGGTGTGTCTCTAGGCATCCTCTTCCCTTCTCATTCCCTCTTAAATCTTCCATTCATTCACTCCAGGGAATGGCTTTGGGAGTCAGCTGGAGTCCCAGTTCCATCACTTCATCAGTTGGGTGACCCTGAGAAGTTACTAACCTCACTGAGCCTCACTTTCTCACGGGTAAAATGGGGGAGCACGAGTGCCACCGCCAGGTCTTGCAGAGTGGGTTAAATGAGATAGTGGGAGTGAGGGGCCTGGCCCATGCCTGCTATGCAGTCAGACTTGATACGTGTTAGCTATTCTCATTAATATCATTCATTCACTCATACACTTGTTCACTAATTTATGACTGCATTGATTCATTTCTTTGCTCATTCATTGATCATGCACATGTTCATTTAACACATATTCCTAGGACTGCTTTGTGCTAGGCTCAGACTGGGATTCAGAACGCAGCTCCCACCTGTAAAGGCAGCTAGGATGTGACATGAGCTGTGCACATTGTAAGCCCAGAGTTGTGAGGACGTTCTGAGAGGGAAGGGCTTCCTCCTACTTCTGCCCTGCCTCCTAGCTTAGAGCAATGATGGCATTTGATCTGGGACTTGGAAAAGAAATAGGAATTTGTCAGGACAGTCTGAAAAGAGAGGGCATGTCTCTGTTGCTTGTTTCTATTCATGCTCTCCTTTCTTTGGCCTCAATAGAAAGGAAGGAAGGGAAATGAAGAGAGAACAGCTGGTGGGAGTTAGGAGTTAAAGAATCCAGAGGTTAGTCTGGGGAGTTGAACTCTGGACTCAGTCCAGGAGCTCCTGAGAGCCGATGCCAGCTGGGATCCCCTAGTAAATAGTACTTGGAAAAGCTCCTGTGTATTGAGTCTGAGATGTGTGCCAGGCATTTTCCATATATCGTTAAAACTCATGGAACCTTGGGAAGTAGGTGCTATTCTCCCTGTTTACAGAGAGGAAAGTTAAGGAACTTGTTTGAGCTCATACACTTGGCCAGTAGTGGAGCTGGGATGCAGCATTGCTGAATGTGCACAGCGTCCCCTGAAACACAACACGGGCATGTGCCCTTTGGAATTGTTCATTGCTGGGGTTCAGGTTGGCCTAACTCCAAGTTCCCAGCTTTCTTCAGAACACTTTAAACATGTACTAAAGTAGTGAGAATACAATGAACCCCTATCAATCATCCAGATTCAAGAGTTATCAATTCATGGCTAGTCTTATTTCATACACACACCCCAATTCTGCCTCCCCAGTTACATGGCTGGAAGTTCCAGAAATCACATACTTTCACCTCCCACACTTTAAAACTCTGATATTATATTGACTTTCCCCCAGTAGGAAATATATCAGTTTATGTGCTCAGTAGTTCTATCTGAAGTCTGGTCAAGTTCCACTGAACCATTTCGCAGAAATATCAGGAGGGATCCTGTCTCCTGGCCCAGGGGCGTTTCAGTGTCGTTTGTCTGATCCTCCGTTCCTTCCAGCTTGAGGTTCATGCCCTGCTCCCAGAAACACAGAGCTAGGCTGGAGCATACCTGGTTCTGTGAGTGAACTTGGTTTCTGAGGAATGTGTCTGTCTGTTTTGCCTAAAACACTTCAAATCCGCAGACCCTGGGTTTGAATCAGCGCCCTGCCAATGTACTTGAGGAAAGTACCCCTAACATAGATTTTCAGGATTCTGTCTTGAGAGACTGAAGTTGAGATGCAGTAGGAGTGAAGTCTTTTAAATCATAGAGGGAAGGAATTTTGTTCTTGTGGGAGGGGCCTATGCCCCAGGCCTGCCCTGTTGCTGGTGAACTGTTCCTGAGGGAGTACTGGTTGGGGAGATGTTGTGTTAACTGGAGGGAGCTTCGTAGGTCACGAGCCACAGCTCCTAATCTGGGGAAGCTCCCAATTCCCCAAAGGGTACAGACTGCCCATGGCCCTGTTTGGTAGGAACTCGGGAGGCCCCACACAGGATGAGGCCCTCCCCTGCCCCAGAGCAGGAAGGGAGGTTGGGTGCAGTTGAGCAAATAGGGCTCAGGTTGGCCTGATTCCTTAAAAAGGGAAAATGGAACAGTTATATTCACAGAGACTGGGAGATAGGCGAGGGGCCAGTACCTTTTCCAGCTACTATTGATATGTTCCAAATGCTGGGCTTTGTGCTTAGGATCTTACATGCTATGTTTGACCTAATCCTCAAAATAACTTTAGGAGGCCGACATGCTGGAGTCGAGGAAACAGAAACCCAGAGAGTTGGGTAACTTGCTCAAGGTCTCCCAGCCAGTGAGGGGACCAAGCTGGGAATGGCACTAGCTCTGCCTAGGGCAACCCACTGCCTTCCCCATTACAAGGAACAGTGGTTTAATGACAGCTAACATCTGTGTGCCACTTCAGGGTTCAGAGAGTGCCTTAACACCCATTTTCTCCACTAAGCCTCGGGAAGCCGAGGGCGGGCAAGGTGTTCCACGCCCCTTTGGGACAGCTGCCTATCAGGGGTCCAGCTTCTACTCATTTCCCCCAGTAAAGAGGGAAGAGACTTTGGCATTGGCTCTGACAAGCCAGGGGAGAAGGCCCAGGGAGAGGCTGAGGTGGAGAGACTTGGCCAGTTGCTATGGTAACCCAGATGGCTGAGTAACCATTTTGAAGGTTGCTATGGTGACGGGGTGATGGGCTGCCCGGTGCCTGGGATCTTGTCTTCCTGGGTGGCTGGCACCATCCCGGCCTCTTAAATTAGCAGTTTTTCACTTTCTGAACAGAAGAGGGCAGCATGATAGTAGGCAAAGCCTTCCTACCCCAGAGCAGATTTGGGAACTTGAGGCAAAGTTTAGCAAGCGTTTCCAGGGTCTGGGCCGAAAAGGAGCTTTGGCTGGGATTGGCTAAAGCTGGTGTCTAAAAGGATGGTGGGGCTGAACCTGGAGACGGGTCTTCTGAGCCTAGAACTAGATTTTCTCCCAAGAGCTGGCCAAAGGATAGAGCTTGGGGCAGCCCCTTCAGTGTCTGGCTGTCTGGCTCCAGCTACTATTAGGGCACAGGAGACAGCTAACCCCTTCAAAGAGGAACAGAGAAAACACACACACACACACACACACACACACACACACACACACCCTACTAGCAAAGAATTTATTTATAAAGCATCAATTAACACATGTAAATTAATGCACCATGAGTCAAGCTGAAGAATTGCTAGCAGTAAACCTTCCAGAGATTGGAAGAGGAGCAGTAACAGGAGAAATGATTTTGCACTTCCCTCTTTCCTCCCTGCACGTGAAATGCCGTCAGCTCTTGGCCACTGAGTGGACAGTATGTTGGACTCTCAACTGTCTTGACTCGCAGATCTAGCTCACACCCCCATCTCCGTATGTCTCCAGCGAGGCATCCACGCCTTCAGCAAATATTTACTGAACACCCACTAGGTGCAAAGCATTGTGTTAGGCCCTGTGATGAAGAAGGTGAAATAGATGCCTGCGCCTCAAAGAGCTTATGAACCAGGAGGTTAAGGAGGCAGCGATGCAGACATGCACAGTGCGTGTGGTTGCCCGAGGAATAGGGGAAAGAAACTGCAGTTGGGATTTTGAGGAGAAGAGCCTCTTCTACCTGGATTGACTAAAAATAACTTCAAGTCGTTTCAGGTGAGCTTTCAAGATGCATAGGGGTTCAGTAGGTGGAGTTGAGGGTGGAGGACATTCCAGGCAAAGGCTCCGAGTTTTGATTACAGGGGAAGATGCTGAATGTGAGGGTATAAGGGGAGATCAGACTGTAAAGGAAGGTAGATGTCAAAATATGGAGGACTTTGAATGCCAGGCAGAGATAAGGGAAGCTATGAGAGAAGCATAGTCTCTTCTTAAATACGCTAGCCTTCTAGCTAGTCAGAAGCTACGGGCAGCTGAGTATTTTAGGATCATCTGGTTCAGTGGTTCATGCATTTAATCAAAAGTTAAAACAAATATTTAATGAGTGCCAGGTCATTTGCTCAATGCTAAGGACCCTGTGGTAAACAAGACACACAACAGCCGCAGCCCTCAGGGAGCTAGTGATTTAGTAAGGATGAAAGACACTGAACCTATAACAAACCAAATAACTTTGGTTATTACCAAAGGGGAGTAGAGAGGCAGGAGGGCCTACTAATCTGGGGAATGAAGGCAGGCTTCCCTGCGGGATTTTCAGCAGAGGCCTGAGTAGGAGTGAGCCAGGCCCAAAGAGGAGAGCAGTGAAGGGTTCTGGCCTGGGAGAAAATCAGGTGGGAAGGCCCTGAGGCGAGAGAGCCCCTTGGAGGAGCTGAAAGAAGTTGAGCTTCAGGGAGAGAGGCACCTGGTGAGGCTTAAGTGGGGGAGGACACTCAGAGAAAAAGAGCTTTATTTACTTGCACTACCCCTTCCTCCCACTAGATGCCCTTCTGAGTACACCCTGCCTCCTTCAGCTAACCCCATTGCTGCCTCTTTAGAAATGCAACAGCATTCTCACCATTGGAGCAAAGGAAAATCATAGACCAAAAGGAGAAAGCCTCAGAGCTGTCCCAGTTGTGTGGTCTGTCTATAAATTTAGACTGTTGCTTGGAAAAACCCAAAAACCTCCCCTTCCTATGCTTCCTTCTTCCCATCCACCGCCCCCCCAGCAGCCGCTTTGTTCCTCTATCCTTGTAAAATTTTCTCTACATAAAACAGGAACATCAGCCAAACATGTGGACTTCCCCCTTTTCATTCATTAGAAGAATGCATTACTTCGAAATCTCTTAGGAGCATTTAAATGCAAATCTTGTCAAGAAAGCTACTTGAGTCTGAGAAGCCCTTCTAGCCACAACCCAAACCAGAACTTTCTTCCTTGATTACCATGCTTCTTAATGGTAATCTCAACCCCTTGCCCTCTCCCCCAAATCGCCCCCAGGCCTTCAACAAAGCCTGGTTCCCAGAACAGTCTGTTACTCCCTTCCTGCCCTAGTCTCGCCTCACCTTTGGCAAACCTCAGTCACAATTCTTGAGGAACCTGCTAAGTGGTGTATGTAGCAGCTCCAGGAAGGGATGGAGGGACTTTCCTATTTACTGTGATGAAAATGAGGAGGCAAATGACTGTTTGGGGGTGAGGGTGGAGGTGTGTGTCTGTGTCTGGGCCTTCCTAGCCCCACTGGTATAAAATAATATAGGAAATGCAGATGACTCAGCACTGATACAGTCAAGATCCTCAGAGTTAGCATTTCTGTATTCTCTGCTGTTTACGAAAAATGTGCTTATGCCATCAATCACCGACTCCTTCATTCTGCATTTTCTACTAAAAGCTTATTTATTTTAAAAAGAATAAACCTCAAGCTTCTTCTCTTCCTTTTCTTAAACTGAGCTCATTAGCCACTGATGCCAAACTGCAAACTAGCTTTTTTGAGCACACAGGACTAAACTGGAAGGAAATGAGCATTTGCCCAAGGATCCTCCCTGTCCGTCCTCTTTCAGGCCTTTCCCTGTATGGTCTCTATGCCTAGAACTTGGGCAGGCCAGCAAAACTTGATGGAAAAAGATATGATTAATGATTAATGACTTGCTCACCCCATTTCTGATCATGGTATGATGTGGAAACAACCATCGTGCGCCTATTAGTGAAAAGCATCATCTCTTTTTTTTTAAATTTTGGGCTGCGTTGGGTCTTCGTTGCTGTGCGCAGGCTGTTCTCTAGGTTGCTGTGCGCAGGCTGTTCTCCAGTTGCGGGGAGCAGGGACTACTCTTTTTTTTTTTTTTTTAGGGGCTACTCTTTGTTGTGGTGCACAGGCTTCTCATTGCGGTGACTTCTTGTGGAGCACGGGCTCTAGGTACGCGAGCTTCAGTAGTTGTGGCACGTGGGCTCTAGAGCACATGCTCAGTAGTTGTGGCGCACGGGCTTAGTTGTTCCCTGGCATGTGGGATCTTCCCGGACCAGGGCTCGAACCCGTGTCCCTTACATTGGCAGGCGGATTCTTAACCACTGTGCCACCAGGGAAGCCCTATCATCTCTTCTTGTTATTAATGTGCTTGCTGAGCATTGACCAAATACTTGGTACTACTCATAGCGTACAGAGATGCAGGCCTTGCCCTGGGGGTGAGAAGCTTCTCTTAAAAATCTCAGAATGGGAACTGAAGTGGAAGCCTGAGTCCCAGTTTTGTCTGCTCAGTGTCACATGAATTCTCCTTTTACTTGCTAGCGTGCTGTTACTATGAGATCAGCTAGCCTAGCTTTTAAGCCACAACCACTTTTCCACCTGCTCCCCCCATCCCCCAAATCAACAGGCTTGTTGAGGCTGGGGAGGATAATGGCTGGATGGGGGTAGATGTGGGCAAAAAATCACCTGCATTTACCTGAGTTCCTCGTTCACTGCTCTTGGCCCAATGCAGTCTGTGAATATTGGGTCTGAAGGATACACAACTGAATGCAGGATCAGAGGATACTGGGAACTCCCTCCTCAAAATTGTCCCCAGTACATCCCTACCCATATTTACCAGCATCCTTTCTTCATTCTTTCCTTTTCCCTGATGACAGAGAATAATTGGCTTCCCTTTTTCTTCCCTGAGCAGCTATGCTCCAGAATTCTTTTCTTTGTTCCATAGCAGTCCTGATTCAGTCTCAGGTTCCCACATTTCTCCCTTTTGATCTAAGCCTTTCTGTGCCTGAGGCTGTCACAGTATAATAATCCTGTTGCATCTTTTCCCCAAAGATGTGTGTCCTCCTGTCTCTCCTTTTATTCACCCCACGGTGCAGTCAGAATCCTGTTTTCATTCCCTCAGTTGTCATTTCTCAGGCTCTGGCTCCTCGTTCTGGGCCTGGTTTACTTCATGGTGCTGGGTAGGCTCTCTCATTTCGAGTTCAGTTTCTTCCGTTTCTGGAAAACCCTTTGTTCCTGGGATTCTTTGTGGTCTGAGTGTTCCCTTGGCCTCACCCCGCAGCCCGTCTGGATCTTGCCCCGGCCTCATTCGGACCGCGTCTGGCCCTGCGATCTATCTAGGTCTTTGGCTCGCTCCCTTCCGTTCAGTGTCTCTGGGTTCTCCAGCCGCCGCACAGGCCCAGCTCGGTTTCTCTCCAGCCAGCGGGCTCCCTCCTTTGTCCCGGCTCCGGGTGTGGGTCCGCCCCGAGCGGGGCAGCCCTCCCGCCCCGCGGAGTGGGCCTCGGCCTCTCGCGGCCCCTGCGGCCGGCCAGGCCTTTCATCCCGACGCGCCAGGGGCCTCCCACCCAGCGGGGCTCCGGCGGAACGCCCCCGCGGGGGCTGGCCTCCCGGCCCCCTCCCCTGCCCGGCCGCGCGGAGCTCCACAGCCCCCCGTGTGTGTGTGTGGTGGCGGGGTGGGGGGGCACCTGAGTGGGCCGCCCCGGGACCGAGGACGCGCCGGGCCGCGGAGGCGGCGGGAAGAGGGG
>NW_006780610.1:2582111-2582931 GCF_000442215.2 Lipotes vexillifer | reverse complement strand
GCCTGGCGCTCCGGAGGGGAGGAGCCGCTGCCGTCGCCGCGGGCGGGGTGGGCTGAGGGAGGAGCGGAGTCGAGGGGTGGGGAGGCGGAAACGCCAGCGGGACCGGCGGCGGAGCGCGAGCGGGTTGAGGAGCGGAGAGCGAGCGGCAGGCCGGCAGGGCAGGCGCGGAGCGGAGAGCCGAGAGCCAGGGCGCCGCCGCCGCCGTCCCGGGCCGCACAAAGGGCCGAGGCTGGGGCCGTCGCCTCAGAGCGCGGACCTGCAAGCGGCGCCCGCCGGGGCCCCGGGAGAGCGCGGCGCGGGCGGCCATGGCCGGCTACGTGCCGGGTCAGCAGCCGGCCAACCGCAGCCAGGAGAAGGAGTTCGTGCAGGCGTACGAGGATGTGCTGGAGCGCTACAAAGGTGCGGCGGCGGGCGGGCGGCCCGGGGACTGGCCGGAGCCGGCGCCCGCGGCAGGTGGGGCGGCGGGCGGGGTGGCGCCCACCGGCGCTGGGGCCGGGCCGGAGCCGCCGGGGGCCGGGACCGGCTCGTTTCCAGAGTTGAGATGAGCCTCCGAGCCCTCTCCCACCTGGGACGGCGCCTTCACAGCACTAGTTACATTCTAGTGCCCTGTTATCTGGCCCCTGCTGAAAGGAGGCGAGGCCGGGCGCTGTTTCGGAGACCTAACGCGGCGGGGAGTGCGGGGAGGGGGAGCAGAGGAGGAGGAGCTGGGGCGGGAGAAGCCACCCGTTCCTGGAGAGGCTCGGACCTCCGCGTGCCCGCCGAGGGTCCCTCGTCCCCTTTTGTCTGCCTCGGCCTCCGCTCAGTCGCGTGGCAGCCGAGG
>NW_006780610.1:2569010-2581974 GCF_000442215.2 Lipotes vexillifer | reverse complement strand
CCCAAAGATTTGTCTTGGAGCTCGGATTTCCGCCCCTGGAAGCTCATTTGCTAAGCACTTCTGCAAGTTAATGCCTTATCCAAAGCCCGGGTATCTGCAGAGAAAGTTTTGACAGGCCCAGAGTCTCGGTGGACCGCATTTCCCTAACTGCTGTAGGTGCCCCTTAGTGGAAGCCAGGGATGCGTGGCCTTAGGAGGCCCCTGCTCTGATCTTTAACATCCAGTTCTGGGATTTTGCTTTGTGTGGCAGTTGTGCTTTCCACAGACATGGAGATTTTCCCAGAAACTACATAGGCAGCACTTTCTCCTGTTTTATTCAGCTGGGGCCCTTGTGACTGGGCCTTTAGTTTCTTTTCATCTGAAGGAGAGGAGACTTCAGCCCTTCTGACCGAGTCCAGCATACTTGCTTACGGCAGCTACTCAGTGAAGGGAAACTAATGAAGAAGCTGTAAAACGTTTTTTTTTTTCCTCATGCCTTTAGAGTTCTGCTTGGGAATGCAGCAGAGAGAGAGAGAGAGAGAGAGAGAGAGAGAGAGAAAGAAAGAGAGAGAGAAAGAAAGAGAAAGAGAGAGAAAGAGAGAGAGGGAGAGAGAGAGAGAGAGGGAGGGAGGGAGAGGGAGGGGGAGAGAGAGAGAGGTAAAATGCTGAAATGGACCTGCTTGGGAGTTCTACTTGTTCCTTTCTGCATTAGCTCCTGTAAGCTGTCCAGGTTTTCCTGCCTGCAGCAAGTTTTCTGTCACCCCCCTGTGGTCTTTTAAGAAATGTGGTTCATTTCAGAGCACAAAGAGGTTAGATTGTGCTGCTGAACTTCATTGAAAAAAAATACTGCTAAATGGATGGTTTCATTAAATTTCCTTTGCAGGCTTTTGAGCAACTCTGCATTCTTCAGAGGGAGGACCCTCTGAGCCTGTCTCGGCTGTTACAGCTTTAAAAAGCAGCAGAATTAAAACAAAAATAGGTGAAGAAATCCCAGTACCTCAATGAATCATATTGCTGGTGGCCTCCAGCTGAAAGGAAGTTGAATTGCTGCCATATGAAACTAGGAAAGAAGGGGGAAGCAAAGCGTATTCCAGGAGAGGCTCCTGTGTCCAGTCCTTTTAGCTGTCTCTCTCAGTTTGGCCTTCCTCTGAAGGACTTTGATCAGGTGTATAGGAATTTGGTCCTTCCCAACAGATCTCTCTTGAGGGGAAGAATGAGTCAAAAATGGTTGGCCAGAGTAAATTAACTTGAGCTGTGTGAGACTGTTGTGCAGTCTGCTTTATGATAGGGGTGGAAGAATTTCTCTTCCCGCCACTGCACCATTCTCACTGGGAAGTCAGGGTGGATTAGCACCCTGGCCTTTGTTACTTTGCTGTGTGGAATTTCTGCATTTTCCAGACTTAGAAATCCCCTTGCTACCTTATTGGAGAACTGTTTGCCTCCTAAGCTGGAATCAGTAGAGTGAGCTGGGGAGGTAGTTTGTGAGGTTAAAGCCAGGAATTCGATTTGGAGAGACTTTGGGAAAGAGATATTGATGATGATGGGGTCCTAGACACTCACTGTTTGGCCACTAAATTACTTGGATCTCTCTTTCTGCTGCTATTAATTTGTAGTCTACATTTCTACAAATGAAGTAGGATTTTTGTATTCTGAAGGATAGCTAAAGTTTTCAGCTGCGTAAACTGCCCTGGAAGGGGCAAAGATGAGAAGGGAAGTGATGCATTTGCATTGTGAAGGAAATAGAGCAGTATGTATTGCAGCTGTATTAAGGATGGTTGTCAAGCACTGGTTTTCCAGAATTGTGCTTGGCAACCATTTTCCTGTATGTTGGTCATGAGCATGGTTTTGGCAGGATTAGATGATTTAGCGTGGACGTAAACACTCTGTTTTATTTCCTAAATATCCCAAAGCCTCTTTCAGAGCCTGACTGGCCAGCAAACAGGAGGTATTAGGTAATAACTCTGGATCCTAACATTTCAGAGTGGGCAGCACCCCGACAGAGTCAGGGTAGGTTCTTTATTCTTCCAGTCCTCCAACAAACAATTGTTATATATCTTTTAGAGATAACACAGCGTTAGCCACTGGAGATGCCAGAATTATGAATGAGATCTGGATCCTGCCCTTGGTTATTCAATCTAGCACGGGAAAGATATATGCAAAACATGATAAATGCTAGAACAGAGGTGTGGATAAAGTACTATGGAAGCAAGAGGAGGGATGAATACCCTACTTGGGGTTCACTGGGAGATTTGACAAAAGTGACACTTGAGAGAGCCTTTAGGGTTGAATGGGATTTAGACTGATGGAGGGCGATAGGGAGGGGAAAAGGCAGAGGGAATAAATAACGTGCAAAGGCATGAAGGGATGAATGGTTCGAGGAACAGGAGTAGTTGGATGCGACTGAAGGGCTAGAGTTTTGTGGGAGCAGATGACACTGTAAAGAACTCAGAGTCCAGCTTGTAAAGATTCTTTTGTGGCTTTATTCCACAGGCACTGGGGGAGTCAGTCATTGAAAGTTAAAAAAAAAAGAAAAAAAGCAACCATTCGTATGCCAATTTTATTACTTCATAATAGAGGACATACCTGTGCATTGATTGGAAATATTTACATTGCTATCTGGAGCACCCTTTTCCTTATACCAAAGTGCTTATGAAGCTTGTAATCAGATGGTTGCTTGGTAAACATGAAAACAAAGAAAAGAGGAATGTTTCATCCAGATGATGATATGGGCCCATCACAAAGTTCTCTGCTCTGTAGACTGAGGTCCCTTTCAACACCAACGGAAGCTAAGAAAGAACAGTAGTCGAAGAGGTAGGAGTACCCGGATCTGATTCTTTTCTTAGTGTAGAGTCAAACTCTATTCTAGGCCACATATGGACAGAGTTTTAGGTTTTAGGGAGGAGGTTTAAAAACAAACACAATCTGGATTCGAGGTGGTTGGTTAAGCAGCATGGGTAATATGTAAGTTGGTTCAGGAGGAATTATACTTTCTGTTTTCACAAAGCCCTAGAGACTGAAAAGCCTTCACATGCCAGGCTGGACTAGGAATAAAAGAGTACATTCACATTTCAACGTTGGTAACATGGACTGTCTGGTACTTAAAAACTTCAGAGTTCTCACTAGGTGCCATGGGTTATATGAAGCTAATTAGGACTGATTTTTGTTTATCATATCACAGAAAAGAACTTAAAAAACTTACTGCACAGAGAGTTAGGAGTGAAGGGTCTACCTACTATTTAATATGTAAAACCAGCAAGGCAGTATGATATAGTAGAAAGAGACAAGGCTTTGAATTTCTTCAGTCCTACTTTTGCCACTTACCTTCTGCTGTGTGACCTTGGAAAAGTTGCTTAACCTCTGATCTTTGTGTTTCTCATCTGTTAAAATGGGGATGATAATACTAACTCCTTGGGATTCATGAGAATATAAATGAGCTCTTGGCACATATTAGGCCATTAATGTTTAGAAAAACCGTCATGTATATAGTACCTTGTATTTTACAGAGCAGCTTCATATTCATTATCTTATTTGACCTCCATAATATCCTGTAAAGAAAGTGTTATATATACACCTGGGCAAATTTAGGCAGAGACTTAAATTATTGCCCAAGAGCCAGAGGATCCAGGCTTCTAGATGAAGGTTTCCCATTATAATTTCCTATTATAGAAGGAAATTTAAAAATCAGAGCAGTGACTTGGTTGATTGTGACAGTGCTTTAGTTGTTAGTATCATTGTATATAAGTATCATTATTGTTATCAGTTTTTAGCCTCTGAACTACAGTCACACACCTTATGTGGCTTATCGGATCTCTGAACTGTGAAGGATTTCTTTTATTATGGGAGAGGTTTCATGGTATATAAATCACTTTGAAATTTTTATACAAAAGCAGTGTAGTGCAAAGTGATAAAGTTTTGTTAACACAGTGGTTGGAAAATACAGGCTTAGGATTTGGTATTGTTTAAGCGATACCCTGAAGCAACCTCTTGGTTAAATGTACACTCAGTTTTTAAGTTCCTTTTTAGAACACAGCCCATGAAATGGAGTAGATAGCTTCTAGACAGAACAGTAGACTAATTGCTACTTTTGGACATGAACACTGTTAATTCAGAAAGTGAGTCAAGTCCGTCTGCTGGGAAATCACAAGCTTTGGCCACGTTCATGCTGTTGAAATCATAAAATGTGTGCATGTGCTAACAGGGCTTATGAGAGCTACTGCTTGCTTGCTTGCTTGGCAGGTGACATCATGAACACCAGGGAAATTCATCAGCTGAGGCCTTACTGTCCTGGTACTTTTCAGTGCCAATTTCAGGTTTTAGAGATCACAGTAGAGAGAATACTTGAGAGTGCACATCTGGGAACAGGATCAAAGTCACAAGTGAACAATTATGGGTTGCTCAATGAGTTGGTAGTGTTTTCTCAATGATCTTGAAAACACTCAGGCCCTCCTTTTACTAAGTAAGGTTGGCCCTTTCAGCTTCTGGTAATTATATGTTGAGCCACGTTGCAGCTAGGTTGTGTGGTGTGCTAAAGCTCCTGCTTCTGCTCTTCATGGTTTTGATTGGAGTTTAAGCCTCTGTTCTGTCAGGGGCATTTACTAATTTCCTGGCCTGTAGGAGCCTTTCAGGCCCATTGGCTTGGTTTGCAGTATCTAAGAATGTTTATTCCAACTTTTTTTGCTACTTCTAATAAAATATTATTTTTCCTTCCAGAACTCCTCAGTTCCTGGAATAAATTACACTGAATTTCTGATTCTTTGTCTCCAGCTTTTGGGGCCTTCCATAATTTGACTTGTCCTGCATACCTAACTATATCCACTGTGATTGGTTCTCTGCTTCATTTGGGCAGGTCTCAGTAATCCTTCCCCCTGGGTCATCATACCTGCCTCTGTGTCTTTCTGTTCTCTCTTCCTGGAATGCCCTCTCCCTTTCTCTCTGATTCTTCAAGTCTTATCTCTTTCTTCTTAATTAAAGCTAAGCACAAGCCCTGTGTCCTCCATGCAGCTTTCTTCCATTCCTCTATCAGACATTCATCTCTCCCTTCCCTGATCTCTTAGAATGTCTACCTCATAATTAGTCCTTTAACTATATACTGTTTTGTGTTATTCTTGCATTGCCTCATGTCTGTTAGAATTGTTTCCCTAATGAGGTTTTATACTCTTACATTGTAGGGACTTTTTATACTTCTTTTGCATGTGGTCGATTGGCAGGGAATTTCTCTCAAGAGAAAGGGCAGTCATAGCACTTTCAAGTCATATTTTAAAACAATTTTATTTTCATATTGTAAAAGTAGTATGTGTTTAATGTAGAAAATGGTAAAAAAATACAGGACAGTGTATAGAACTTTAGATAATATGCCTTGTGTGTGTGTGTGTGTGTGTGTGTGTGTGTGTGTGTGTGTGTGTGTGTCGGGGGGGTGGGGCAGGGTGGAGTGTGGAGAGGCAGGCCAATTAACAGATAGATGTGCTTTAGCTGGAGAGAATGCAGCTCTCAAGGGTAGGCCCCTTTTAGCCAGCCTGGGATCTGATACCCTTAGCTTGCTTTTGGCTCCATACATTTGTGTTACATTGTGAGTCTGGTTTCACTGGGCCCAAACACTTATTTTTCTTTCTCTGTTCAAAACTGCTTTCTTCTGCATGACCATGTGTCAGTCATCAGGGATGTATGCCTGTTATCAGGAATGATTTGGGTTGTTGCCTAGGACAAGTTAATTAATTGGTCAGTCAGCATCTTTCTTATGGGCAAGGGCTTTGCCAGCTGTACTGCTGGCTTCCCTCTTACCATAGCAAATTTCTCTCATCATTTTTCCTCAGAAATGTAAACACAGTTCCTTTGTGTTGATGAAAAGAGCAAGCTTGCTTGAAGTGTCTTTTGGAGTTTAGATGGTTTCAACCCGCAGGAGCATGTTGGATTGAGATATATAGGAAGAGATTTTTTTTTTTTTGGCTCTGTTTTTCAGTTGGTCACTAACACTGAATAAGCTCACTGCGCACACTGTATTCTACCAGTAGCTATAAGCAGATACTGTGTTGGGGAGTGTGTTAGTGGGGAGGTGGGAGGCACTTAGGAGCATTGAAAAAATATTAAGATTAGAGGTGGAGGGAAAGAAGGTCCTGTGAATGTTCATATGGGGAGCCTGAGTTTTATGCAATGGACAGGATTAACGTGGTGGCTGTGTAAATGATGGGTGAGAGCGGAGACTGACTCTCTAGGAGGTCACTGTTGTAATTGAGTCAAGAGGTTAGATTAAGGGTTATTAAAGAGGGAGGGGCATATTTGAGAGACATTTTGGGCAGGTACAGGGACTTAAGTTCAGATACTATACTAACATTGCTAACTCTTTTCTAGAAGATTTTACCTTAAAAAAAAGAATTAACTACCCCTCACGCCAGGGCTATTCCAAAACAAAATCTTCTTTCTTGTATAAAAATCTTCTTTTAAAGATTTTACTCCATTCTGAACTTGTTAGATAGGGCTGTGCCTTTGAACCTATGACTTGAGGTTGTGTTTCTTGGTCTTTACTTCTCATTTGAACTAACAATGCTGAGTGCCTCAGAATACCTATTCTACCCATTCTCTGGACAACCTTCATTGTATGCTTCCAGGAATACCTGCCAAGAATTGCATAAGAAATCCTCTTAAATCCCTTCTAAAATCTTCCATTATATCTTGAAGTGCTAATCTCCCAGGGTGTCAGGGGGCTTGTTTGGAGGATCCATTCATTCATTTAACTAGTAATCATTTATTGAATGTGTCTGCTCTGAACCAGGCAATAGGCAAGGTGCTGAAGGAGCAAAGATACTGTCCTTGCATCTCTATGACCTTACAGTTTAACAGGGAAAACATATTGGTGAACTGACAATTACTGTCCATTGTAGGGAGTGCTGTCGAACAGATGAGTCTGGTGCCATGGTAGTGCAGAGGAGTACCCATGACAGCCAGGGTGGGAAAGGGCCAGGGAAGGCATCCAAGAGGAAATGACTGAGCTGTCACCTAAAGAATTCAGAACTCTGGGCACAAAGTTCAGGTAAAGGGCATTCTGGGCAGCATGAACAGAAGTAGGGATGAGAGAGCCTTAGGAGAGGAAATATGGAATCTTAGTAAGGTTGGAGTGCAGGATGTGAGGGAAGAAGAAACGAGATGAGGTAGGAAAAGTAGGCAGAGCTAGAATGTTGACTGGCTGTGTATATCATACTGCAGAGTTTAGACTTCATCCTACAGCCTTTTGGGAGCCATTGAAGGATCTTAGGCAAGGAAGACTAGGGTTGGGTTTACATTTTAGAAATATCCCTGCTCTGGCAGAGTCGTGAAGGAGGATTAGAGAGGGGCAAGTCTAGTGACAGACTAGTTAGGAGGCTGTTACAGTAATTTAGGAGTGATGAGAGTGTAAACTAAGGTTGTGGACCTAGTAATATAAAGTGGAAAAATCAAGAAACATTAAGGGGTAAAATCCATATATTTATTTATTTTTTATTTTTGGCTGCGTTGGGTCTTTGTTGCTGCGCGCGGGCTTTCTCTAGTTGCTGCGAGCGGGGGCTACTCTTCGTTGCGGTGCGCGGGCTTCTCATCGAGGTGGCTTCTCTTGTTGCAGAACACGGGCTCTAGGCGCGTGGGCTTCAGTAGTTGTGGCGCTCGGGCTCAGTAGTTGCGGGTCACGGGCTCTAGAGCACAGGCTCAGTAGTTGTGGCGCACGGGCTTAGTTGCTCCGCGGCATGTGGGATCTTCCTGGACCGGGGCTCGAACCCGTGTCCCCTGCATTGGCAGGCGGATTCTTAACCACTGTGCCACCAGGGAAGCCCCCATGTATTTTGACACCTATAATTGAATGTGGCATGTGAGGGGAGAGGGAAGAACCTAGGATGACTTGCAGGTTTCTGTGTGGGTGGGGGGTGTCATTAACTAAAATTGGGAGTGTAAGGAGAGGAAGGTTATTTCCAGTGACGTGGTGGCAGTGCTGGTGCAGGGGATGGTACTGAGTTCAGCTTTGGTTGCGTTGAGGTTGAGGTTTCTGTGGGCTGCTGGCAGAGGTGCCCTGCAGTAGGTGGTTGTATACAATGTGGAGCTCAGGAGAGCTATAGATGGGGCAGCTGTCAGCTACTGGAATCAGCCACAGGAGTGGATGGACCAGGAGATTGCTGAGCAAGTGTGTGTACAGTGAGAAGAGGTTTGAGACAGAAAAACTCTGGGGAGCTCCAAAGGGAGGGTGGTTTGGGGAACAGAGGAAGGGGATCCAGTGAAGGAAACTGTCCACCGAAAGGGAGTGGCCAGAGATGTAGGAGGAAGAGGAGAGAAGTGAGTTCTAGAAGGAAGGTGTACCATACATTGTCAGATTATATACAGGTCAAGCGAGGTAAGGGCTGCAGGCTCTGATAGAAAGGTCACCTATCCTGGAGCATTTTCAGTGGCAATGTGGGAAGTGCAGTCCAGAAAGCAGTGGGCTGGGGAGTGAATGAGAAGTGCGTTTTGAAACCTAGACTTTGATGGAACAGAGAGGAGGAAGGCAAGACTATGTAGAGGGGGATGCAGGCTAGAGGGCGTTTTGTTTGTTAATTGTAACGCAGAAGAGACTTCAAGCGTGTTTAAGTGCTGTTTGGGAAGAGTCAGCCGAGGAAAGAATAAAATTCAAGCCGAGGGAGAGAATAATCGATGAGAGCATGGGATCTGGAGTCAAAAGAGGAATGTGTCTGATGAGAAAGATAAGAGGGAGGAAGGCAAGAATGCAGGTGGTCAAGTTGGTTGATTAGAGGCGAGGGAATTTCCCCTCATGGCTCCCGTTCTCTCTAAAAGTAGGGGGTGAAGTTATCTGCTGAGAGTAGGGGCTGAGTGTGTGCGTCAGTGCAAGGGTGCATTCGTTCGTTCTTTCCCTCTGGCCCCCGAAGCACTCAACAACATGAGTGTAGTTACTGAGAAAGCAGACAGGTGGATTGATCCAGGATCCAAGTTTTCCAGTGTAGGTTTGATGGAAGAATAAGGGGTCTTTCTAAAAAAAAAAAAAGTAACATCTGCTTTGTTATAGATTGTATTCTCTGGCTGACTTGTATTTTGTGCCCCCAGCAAAATTGTAAGCTCTTTCAGGGCAGGAACCATATATGTAACTTTTGTATTCTTTTATATCATTTACTAAAGTGCATGTCAGAAATTGATTTTTCTCTATTTGTTGACTTGATCTGACTTTTGTGGTCAGGGGCATCTTGACTCTTGACATAGAGAGAGGCTTTTGTCACCTGTGGTCTTTAATCCTCATCTCACTGTCTGATACGGAGAGTGGCTTAGCAACGGCATACACCTTAGGGGCTAGCTTCACTTACTCTCCCCAGGGCAGTTGAGTTTAGGAATGTTTGTGCTTTCCATGAAGACTGCAGGATTAGTATTCCCTATTCTATTTGGACCAGGCTTGTGAAGATCAGGTTCTTTGCAAGACTAGACAGAGTGGCTGTTGTGGAGGATGCAGCCTCCTTTTTGTTTATTTTGGCAGGCGGACAGCGAATGGGATGGATTTGTTCGCATGACTCAGAACCTTCCCTGCCTTACCTTAGTAGGTTCAATATAATCACTACTTTTCAAATCATGATAGTGTCCTTCAGAGTTTATCTGACCTTTATATCTACAAAGCATATTAGTTACCCTTTCCTTTGTCCTCTACTTGCTTGGGTTCTTCACCTTTAGTCTACTATAGAGGATATTTCGTAGTGTGTTAGGTTATCTTCAGAATTGACTTAGGTCTTACTCCTTTGACCCACTCTACCTGCTTTAGCTGTTAACTGGTATGTTCTCCACATTGTGACTTGTTTTCTGCTCTTTGTTTTGTAAATTTGGACTCTGTGTTGGGTAAACTTGATGTGAGTCACCCCTGGGAGTGGAAGGTGTGTCTCCACTAATTTGGAGAATCTTTGATCTCATTTCTGTCCCTGGTTTGGCTGATCCGGTACAATTTCTCTCTAAGTCCTGCAAGAGTTGTGTGTGTGTGCTTGTTTGTCCCTTGCCTCTGGTTTCACAAAGTGCAGTGGACGGTCTACTCCAGGGCAGGCTGCTTTGCGTGTATGGACGCCCTCTACTATCCTTGTCATCACCATCAGCAAAAATGCCTCTGTTAAGAGCCTCTTTGAATGTAGTACAGTATCTAACACTGAATAAGTAGAGTTCATAAACCCTCTGTCTGCCCCCGGGAGTTAAAGTATACAATAGATGATACAAATGACAAGAGACAATAAAGAATGAATAAGCAGTTGAACAAATAATAGATGGCTGCTCCTCATGCAGCTATCATCTTCCCGGTAGAAGGTTTCCTAAGAAGTGACCTCGTGCGGAGGGAAAGGGGTTTGACAGAGTCACGCTTGTCTTCTGTTCCAACCAGAGTGACAGGAAGCTCCCATCCACGGCCCTTTGGTGCCAGGCAGTTCCTCTCAATGTCCTTTCTAGTCATGCAGGACCTTATTGCCCTGTTCCCTCTCCATACAGCTGGGTCAGGATCCTAATGGGGCCCTCACTCTCCGTGACCTGTGGCTGGAGTGGTAGGTAGGAGAACACCCGAAGACCTGGGTCCTCTGTACAATTGTAACGTGAGGAAATTCATCCCAGACCTACTGCAAACGCTCGTGTGCACACAAACACCAGAAATGAGCCATGGCGTTAGTGTTGGGTTGGAAAGAAGCTGGTCTGGCCTGGTCTGGGGCACCTCTGGGGGTAAGAATGTAGGACCCATCCCAGCCTCTGTTGGTTAGTTTCCCACACGGAGAACAGGAACCAGACTAGTTCAAGTGGGGTGCTTTGAGATCCTCACCTCTCCCAGAGGACTGATTCATTGTTTTTATTGTTATTATTTTTAATTAGTATAATAACACTATTCATGTAGTAATGCCTTTATTAGGAAGAATGGGCGCCTGTGAGGGGCTGGAATTTCCCTCCACCTTCCCTGTGGAAGACAAAGCTAGAGGGAGCATTAGATTCCCATCGCTCAGGCCTCCTCAGCCTTTGGGCGGCTCCAGGGAAGGGGTGAGGCGGTGGAGGCCTAGCGTGAATATGCCATTGAGAAGGGATGAGAGGCAGGAGCTGACGGAGCTGTGGCACAGTTGGTATGTTAATAAGAGACGATCGGTGTGGGGGGCAATACTAAGGGGGCTCACAGAGGCAGCGTATAATCTTTGTGGCTGTCGTTAGCTGCTTCCCTTTGCTTTTGTCTAAAAGCAGAGGCAAAACCCCTGCATTCTTTCCTCCTCTACATCCTCCTGTTGATTACATCTCATTTTCTGACTTGTAAAGATGTATAATACCTTCAACAAATAGGCTTGTGATGATATGGAAAGTTGAGTAAATAAAAGCTCCAGAGATCAGAAAGCTGAGTGGGGATGGATTTTTTTTTTTTTTTTTTTTTTTTTTTTTTTTTTTTTTTGGCTGCGTTGGGTCTTTGTTGCTGCATGTGGGCTTTCTCTAGTAGCGGCGAGCGGGGGCTCCTCTTCGTTGTGGTTGCAGGCTTCTCACTGCGGTGGCTTCTCTTTGTTGCAGAGCACGGGCTCTAGGCGCGCGGGCTCTAGAGCGTAGGTTCAGTAGTTTTGGCACACTGGATTAGTTGCTTCGTGGGATGCGGGATCTTCCTGGACCAGGGATCGAACCCTTGTCCCCTACATTGGCAGGCGGATTCTTAACCACTGTGCTACCAGGGAAGTCCTGGGGATTTGATTATTGTGTTTAAGTATAACAAATATTTTTCTTGCAATTCATCACAAACCAAAGTTGCCTTGTAGCATTTCTTGTTTTTTTTTTGTTACTTAACTTTTTGTGTATATTTGTCTGAACTTTCCAACCTAATTGTGATCTTGTTCAGGGTGTAGATTGTGTCAAATGAGATGCATATGATGCACTTCACAAACTGAACCACTTTGCAAGTGGTGGGGGTGGTCATATTTCTTTGTTTCTCCGGTAGCTTCCAGCACCCGTCTCAATGGGTTTTTCCACACGATTGTCCCACAGACATCTCAAAGTTGATACGTCCCAAATGGGCATCATTGTCCTCCTCCCTGCTCCCAGACCTGCTTCTCTTCCTGGGTCCCCCAGCTCAGTGAAAGCCTTCCTCACCCATCCAGTTGTCCAAGCCAGCAGCCTGGGCTTCATGCAAGCCTCCTCCCTCTCCTGCATCCTGCCCAGGGGGCCAGTCTTTCAGCAAGTCCCGTGGATTCCATCTCCTACAACTCTCTCCACCTGTCATCTCCTCCAACCCCACTGCTAATAGATGAGTTCAGGGCCTTATCTCTTACTGGGACTGCTGTGATTGCTCTTAAGTGCTCCAACGTCACGCTTTCTTCCAAACTCCTACCTGAAAAAAAACTTCCAAAAGTGCAAAACTAATTACATTTGGTAGTATGTTAATAAGAGAAGATAGTGTGGGGGCCGTTTTAAGGGAGCTAATAAGGCAGGAAATATTTGTTGCTGTTATTAGCTGTTTCCTTTTGTTTACATATTTGTCTGAGAGCAGAGCTGAAGCTCCTGCATTCTTTTGTTTATTAACTCTTGTATTCCTAGCACCCAGAAGAGTGCCTGGTGCTCAGTAAATTTGTTGAATGAGTGAACTGGAAATGATCAGCTCACTCCTGTTCCTTGGAAGGAAATGAAATGAGGCATGGAAAGGTGCAGTAACTTGCTCAGGGTCATGTACCAATTGGTGCTACATACAGCCAGATCTCACCAGGTGAGTGGTGTTTTTTTATGAAACCATGCTTAATCACAGTTCCTTTGTGTGATTTGATACTGATGTGTATTATCAGCTTAACTGTATATCCCTGTGAGCAGGGGTGGGGAGAGGAAGCTAATATGTATTAAGGCCTTACTAAATGCCAGGTGCTTTATCTCATTTAATCATCACAAATAGCATCCTATGACAGTCCAGTGACATTGATTGATAGTACAGAGGAGGAAACCAAAGCCTAAGGAACCTAAATAAGTTCCCTGAGGATCACACAGCTGGTAAGTGACTGCTCTGGGTTTTGCACCCAGGC